>NW_023276806.1:10966801-11247913 GCF_003668045.3 Cricetulus griseus | reverse complement strand
ACACACACACACACACACACACACACACACACACACACCACGTATATAGACCCCACCACACACACCATGTCCAAATTCTGTATTTCAATGCTTGAGGGCAGGTTTGAGGGTCAAGTCAAGCAGACTTTGGTGTTGATTCCTGCTTACCTATTTACTAGCTGTGTGATCTGGGCATAAATCCAGTTCTCTACCAATTCCACTTTTGCCACTTACAGAATGGCCATAGCAACTACCTAGTAGAAATGTGGTATGGATAAGAAGGAGAATATTTGAATAGCGGAGACAATGTACACATTTAACCAATGTTCATTCCTACCCTAAAGGGTACTAGAAGAGGCTGAACCTACAGCTTCAAAGTCTCCCTCAATGTGAACCTCAAAAATGTTCCACATTGCCACCAAAAACATCTTCTTATCCACAGTAGAGGCCCTGATGATCCCAGGGAAGTAGAAAAGGTGACTCATTTGTGCAATTTGATTTTATATTTTTAATGACTTTGTAGAATTTAGTAGACATGTGTGAAGCTGAAACAAGGCTATTAGCTATCCCAAAAAATGAACTCACCTCCATTTAACATCTTTCAATCTATGGAAAACTGTCTTTTGCCTCAATTTCAGGTACTGTTTTCCAGGGGAATTTCTCTAATAAATCAGTTGCTTATTTGTTTTTGCTATATCCTGGCTTTCATTAATGTATAAATATTATATTTATTAATGACACAATGCAATGTTTACATGTACTAACACTGATCTTTTTATGGTCAATTTTTTTATCATTTTTTTATTTGAATTAGAAACAAGATTGATTTACATGACAATCCCAGTTCCGTTCTCCCTTCCATTCTCCCCTACCACCCCCCACTAAAACCCTACCTATCACATAGCCTTTCTTCTATTCTTCACCTGACTCAACCTTTCTGCTCCCTCATGACCTCTGCATCCTTCCTCTTCTTCCCTTCTCATTCTTGTAGCTCCCTCCCCCCTCTTCCCATGCTCTCAATTTGCTCAGGGGATCGTGACCCTTTCCCCTTCTCCAGGGGACAATGTTTGTTTCCTTTAGGGTCCTCCCTGTTTACTAGTTTCTCTGGCAGTGTGGATTGTAGGCTGGTAATCCTTTACTCTATGTCTAAAATCCACATATGAGTGAGTACATACCATGTTTGTCTTTTTGTGACTGGGTTATCTTGCTCAGAATGGTTTCTTCTAGTTCCATCCGTTTGCCTGCAAATTTCATGATTCCATTGTTTTTTTTCTGCTGAGTAGTACTCCTTTGTGTAAATGTACCACATTTTCTCTATCCATTCTTCAGTTGAGGGGCATCTAGGCTGCTTCCAGTTTCTGGCTATTACAGATAGTGATGCTATGAACATCGTTGAACCTTATTTGTCTTGGATGTATGTCCAGATGTCCTGGATGTATGAATGTGCTTCTTTTGTAAACACTGATCTTCTACAGCCCTCTGTTTGTTTGCTTGTTTGTTTACCTTCACAACAGTCTTCATATCATTCACGGCTCTTAGTAAACATTATTCTAATTGGAAGTTGATTGCTTTGATTTCAAAATGAGGGAGAATAGGGGGTATTCTTATTTCTGTGTCTAGCTTATTTCATTTAACATAATAGCCTAAATGCCTTTATTTGGCTGTAAATGACAGGGTTTTGTTTTTCTCATGGCTCAATAATATTCAATTATGTTTATATAGACACATTTTCTCTATCCATTTATCTATTTATGAGCATCTAGGTTGATTCAATTCTTCTCTATTGTTAATACTCCTTCAATAAACAAAAGTGTGCAGGTATTTCTTTTGTGGGCTGACTTCAGTTCTTGTGGATACATACTCAGGAATAGAATATGTAGTTGACATGTACTTAAATTTTTGTTTTAGTATAAGAACTGCCATGTGATGGCTATTCTTGGTGGTCAACATGACTGTGGCTGGAATTAACTAAAACCCAAGCAGCAGGGTACAGTTCTGTAGGATTGTTTTCTTAATTAAATCATTTGAAGTGGGAAGATCTACTTAACTTTTTTTGCAGTGGAAAGATACACCTCCAAACTGGCCACACTGGTGGCAGCCTATCTAAAGGACATGGAAGAAGGAAGCCTTCTTCCTCTTTGCCTAATTGCTTTTGCTGGCCAGTCTATTCCCTCACTGGCATGAGAGCCTAATTCTTAGTGATTCTGGAATACACAATAGTGAAGAATTGAATCAACCTAGATGCTCATAAATAGACCAGCGGAGACATTCAGACACATGGACTGAACAATGACTGGATTCATGGACTTTCTGTTGATAGACAGCCATTGCTTGTTGGACTAGTGGACCACAGTGTGGAAACATTATAACAAATGTGTAAAGCATATGCATATACATATATGTATGCATATATGATTGATTCATTCTGTAAGCTTTGTTCCTCTAGAGAACCTTGACCAATGTATCCCAGATTGTCTCCCCTAGTACTTTATAGTACTACTAGTGGTCCTTCCAATGGAAGGGGCTTTCTCCCCCTTCATTCTTGGTGTAATCACTACTTTTCTGCTGTTCTGATAAAATACCATGAGCTAAGGCAACTTAGGGGAGAGAGGCCTTGATTGGCATTGGGTTAGGATCCCAAGAATGAGGGTCCATTATGGTGAGGAAGGCATGGTGACAACAGGAGGAAGCTGGTTCATCATATTTTCCCCACATGTGGGAAACAGAAGGAACAGGAAGTATAGTAATATTACAAATATTCAAAGCCCATCCCCAGAATACCCTTCTTCTAGCAAGGCAACTCCTTAAGGTTATGTAACCTCCCCCAAAATAACCATCAACTAGGGACCAACTGTTCAAATACTTGAGCCTCTGGGGGACAGTTTTCTATCAAGCCACTATAGTTGGGTTTTTGCTGTTGTTATTTTTATTAAGTAGTTTGAGTTCTTTGAATATTCTAGATATTAACTCTGTCAGAAGAAAAGCTAGCAAACACTTTGCTCCTAATCCACACGTTGTCCTTCACTCTCATAGTTGTTTCCTTTGCAAGGTAAGAGCTTTCCAGTTGGGTTTAGCCCGTGTTGTCAATAGTGCCTGCCTAAACTGACATAGAGATGGACATACCCCTGGCATTATCTGGCAGGTTCTTGGATCTCCCAGACACTGAGTAAAGCACTCTTGATTCCCCCCTATGCCTCATCCATTCTGTAGAATAAAGAGGACCTTGTGAGTTCAAGCACTCAAGCACTCTGATGGGTCATTTTGGTTTCCAAGGTTATCCAGTGTAGTAAAATATCCACTGAGTCCAAGACTGACATGGACATATGCAGGGCTCTCTATCATGGGAATGTATGGTTCTCTGATCCTCCAAAGCAATACAAACTCAGTAAGTCTCTTCTGAAGATGGATCTAGGTTACAGCACCCTGGAGCTTGCTGAGAGCGTGACTATTCTACAGATTTCAGGCTGTCATCTAAGTGACTGGCTTATGTTTCAAAGGCTCATGTTTTAAAGACTTGGTCTCCAATACAATGGTGTTCAGTAGGTAGTGATTGGATAATAGGGGCTCCACCCAATTTACGCTTTGGTGTATTCAAAACCTAATAAGAGGAGATGAAAAGTTTTGGAGGTTGGGTCCAGTTGTGAAGTTACAGTAAACAGGTTGCTGAGGTTATGTCCTTAAAGGGCGTATTTTTTTGTTCTCTCTCTCTCTCTCTCTCTCTCTCTCTCTCTCTCTCTCTCTCTCTCTCTGTGTGTGTGTGTGTGTGTGTGTGTGTGTATGTGTGTGTGTGTGCATCTGTCTGACTGTCTCTCCTTTCACTCCCTCCTTTCCTTCCTTCCCTCTCCCTTTCCTTCCCACTCTCCCTCTCTGTTCAATCCAGGCTAATATGAGATGGGTATACTCACTCTTCCACCTTTACCCTGCCTCTAACCAGGCTCACAGCAGCATGACCAAGTTACCATAGATGGAAACATCCAAATCTCTGAGCCAAGATGAGACTCTCCTCTTTTTAAGCCATCTTTTCATGGCAGAAAACTTAGCAATACGTTTTGTAGTTTCAGTTCTCCTTCCTATTACATCAGACAGCACACACATTAAGTAGAAAAACGAGGTTTAGATATTAGAGCTAGCTTAGTTCATTCCTTTGTGAGTAAATGAGAGGGTACAGAGTGACCCCTGGAGTAGATCAAACAAGTCACCACCCTTCAGAGTTATGACACTTGGTCCTCCATGTGTCCGGAACATTTTCTGACACTCACAGGGCAGTCCTTCTCTGGCCTCCAGAAGCATAGATTCTCCTCTCTGGAAGCAACCTGTATTTAGTTATCGTTACTGATGCATTCAGGACTCAATGGCTTGACCATCCATCCTTAATTTAACATGGTTCTAAAGTCCACTCTGGCTCGGAGATCCCCTTACAATTGGCTCATTATCATTTTTCCTTCTACTCACCTTGCCGTTCACTGTCATAGGCACTGTTCCTTGTAAATAAAACATCTGCATGTAACACTCCATTTCAGAGCCTGTTTCCAGGGAAACCTATTCTACCACATTCATTATCATCAAATAATGGGAAATAATTGGCAGGATGTTTTTACCAAATAACCTGAAAATTAGAAGCTTTCTACTGAAGCTCAGAGTCCAAATTTTATTCACCAAATGTTTTTAGTTACTTCTTCTCCAGAGGATTGGGTTTATCTTATTTCACTCCATTTCTGTATTTGCAAAAGGAAAATGAATGTAGAAACCTGGGCATCCAGGAAGCAAGGACTCTGTCTGGCCCTTATAGATCAAGTTATATAGCCCAGGTCTACGGAAACTGACCTGCTTGACTTGCAAAGTTGCTTGGCTATGTTAGTTATGCTTATGGTTGGGATGTGGGCCATAACAACACTGCTGAAGTTGCTTAGATCTGTCACGAATGTCCCTTTCTGGAATGTGGGTCATAATAATGACTGCTATGTGGTTTAGTTCACCTTCTGCTGCTCATGGTACAGCAGCACAATTGCATGCATTAAAAAAAAAAAAAAGCTGTATTTGAGCATACAGGGCTCTGGCCCAAGATCAAGGGGTCTCTTGTTGCAATGCAGTTCTTGCTGTGAAGCCCGGAGGCAGCACAAGCCTTCACAAAGTGAGGCACAAAGCATGCCTGTGCTTCCCCTCTGGTCAGCCCCTTATCTACAAACCCATCAATTTTAGACCATGCAGTCGCCATGCTGATGACATTCCTTAGTCCTTCTCAGCTAACCTACCTCTAAACACCAAAGCTGGATTTACTCCCCGAGTTCTTCATGTGACACACTGAAGATTGACCTATAATATGCGTTTTAGGGAAAAAAACAATTTAAGTTGGAACCTTTGTTTTTATGCTTGGCTCCTGAACTTTTTCATCATACAGCATACAACAATCATTACTTCATAATTCCAAAGTCTCGTCTGTCATACTCCCAGCTATGAGCTTATAAAATCAGGACACGTTGTCACCTTCTGATATAGACTGATGCGACAGCCACAGTGTGGACTTCCCATTCTGAAAGGAAGGACTAGGGAAATAGATAACAGTAACAGGCCCAATGCACATCCAAATAAAGCCTGGCTTGTCACATATTAACTCCCTTGCTCTTTCTCCTCTTCTCAGCAGTGGTCTGGGTATTGATCCTGGGTGTTCTAGGTGGACCTGCTAACCAGGGCAGCCTTGGGATTGTGGTAGGAGAGTAGGGCAGGAAGAAATCCATCAAGATTTGCAAAGAAAGAAACCAATGACAGAGAAAACAATGAGCCCCTCCCCCCCTGGTGGGGGAAGTACTTCCGTGTATGTGTATCTTATTGTTAAATAAAATACTGTTTGGCCAATGAGACAGCAAGTTAGAAGGGACTAGGAGTCATAGAGGATTCTGGGAAATGTAGTAGAGAAGTGGTGATCCAGGCAGGAAGTGACATAGCATGGAGACTCATATTTAGCAGCTTTTGGCAGAAAGATTTATCGTACCACCCTCCACATAGGTTTTATGTGTAAGGTGAAGAGCACACATGACAGAAAGCCAGCACCATGTAGATGACACGCAAAGGGTGCTAACTGCTGTGTACCTGAGCTACTGAACTTAGGACAGTTTGTAAATCTCGGACCCACTTCCTTTCTTGTACATGTTTTCTTTCCAAATTAACCACTACCCTCATTTCCTGGTATGATTACTTGTTCCCAGTTACAGGAATCTGGAACTCCCACAGGTACCCTCATCCCAGATCCATGCCTCCAACAGCTTCAGCCATGATTCAAGTGGACACGGGCACCACTCGAGTGCCCAAGGCCTTAGCCATCCTATCTCTGCGATTATACTTCTCTTAGGCTATATGATGCTTCCTGCAGCTTCTTCCTATGGAGTGTACACATGGCAGGGCATTGCCTTCTTGGGGCTACTTTGTAACCTTATTCCTATAACTATAACTATAACACCCTTTGGGTCTCTCTGCGATAGCAAGGAGCCCGGGACAAACTCAGTAGTTAAGGAGGAGCCAAGCTTAATTTCCAGCCAGCAACCATGTGTAACTCCTGCTCCAAGGGAAGTCTATTCCATAGGAGCCTTCATTTGTGTGCTTAGACACACATACAAGTAATTTGAAATAAAATAAAGTTTAAAATGAATAAAAATAAAATTGTTATTAGAGCCACCAGGACTCCATATTCTTTGCTGAGACAAGATCTCACTGTGTAGCCCAGGATGGCCTGAAACTCACTGTGTAGCCTAGGATAGCTTGGAACTCACTGTGGAGCCATGGCTGGCCTGGAATTCACTGTGTAGCCCAGGATATCCTACAATTCACTATGTAGTCCTGGCTGAACTGAAACTCACTGTGTAGTCCTGGCTGGCCTGGCATTCAGAATGATCCACTTGCCAATCACTGGCATGAAAGGTTTGTGTCACCATGCCTGGGTCTTTTGTATTCTTTCTCTGAGTGCATATTCACTACAAAGGATGTGTTTGAGAATGACATTCGCATGTATGTATACTATATACTTGGATCATATTCATCCATCGCTCTGTTACTTTCTCTTGCAGCCCTCCCACCTCTGCTGATGCCCTTTCTCTTCCTCAGTAGTTCCCTTTTTACTTCCGGGCCTTTCCCGTCTCAACTAGTGTCACTCAAGTTTGCACTCTGCATGCACACAGAACCAATGCCATGTGTCCGCCCCAGTACAGGGTGCATACTATCCATTCAATTCATGACTGCAGCACTGGCAGATTTCACCACGAGGGGGGAACATGGAGGGACCGGTAGGTGAACAGAATTGGGGTGCATAATGTGAAACTCACAAAGATTCAATAAAGAAATTTAAAAAAAAATAAAAAGAATTTCAACAACGTAACTTATATACTCTGCAGGGAACGAGTACTTCACTAGATAACAATATAATGAGAGCTAAGTTAATAATACATATTATCCCTTTAAGAGTGAAACTGAGGTGTAGTCTGTCATTGCAATGAAGAGGGTACCCAGGATATTTGGGAAGTAAGTTTTTTTCTGTCAAGGCTAAAATTTCATATTTATGATGTGACGACTGATGATTTTAAAAACACTTAACAAGGTTTGAAGATGAAATATGTCACTCTTGTGAAATACAGTTAAGGACATGCTCTAATCAAATAGACTGCTATGGTATGCTGGGCTCCCTAAAGCTACTCTTCCGTTAAAAATGACACACACATCCAGAGCTACAGCCTCCTATGTACCCTGATGAAAGCAGGTGTAGGAAAATGATCAATCCATTAGGTAACGTTTGCTTGCAGCACCTGGATTCTGAGCACAGGCTGAGTAACCAGGGCATTACAACTTTGTGCTGTGGTTCTCAGAGCCAGTGGGGAGATATGGAAAAACAAAACAAAACCAAACACTCATGCAATGAGCAGAAACATGTACTAAAACAACATTTTTATTAAAGTGAAAATGTGACAGAAAAAAATAAAAGGAAAGGAAGCAGCATCATAGGGCTTCCCTGCCCCAGGTACCCTGGATAAAGCACTGGTGATCACCGCCTAAACCAATTCTGGTCCAGAAATCTGGACCTGTGGAGGCTGGAGGATCTCAGAGTTGGTCATACGGCCTTTTCTGGTTGCTTTGCCAGTTACCATCTTGTTGCTAAAGCTATTCATTTGCAGCAGGGTTCTTCCTCGGCACATTTTCTTCCACTACAGATTTTCCAAATGTTTCTACTACGTTTTCTTTTACTCTTGAAATCAATCAGAAGCACCAAGCCAGCTACATCTATATCTTGTTTAGAAATGTCATCTGTCAGATAAACTAGTTCATCACTTTCAAGTTCAATCTGCCATAAAATCGGAGGTCATGGGCACAGTGCATTCGGGTTCTTTGCAATTGTGTAAAAGGACGGACTTTTCTCCCATACACAATCAGATCATTTCCCTCAGAGACTAGTTTTCTGGGCTGCTTTGTCACCAGTTTCCCCTGTTACTCACAATGGATACAATTCTAGACCTTTCACCAGTCCCCTCTCCAGACACT
Organism: Cricetulus griseus; assembly: GCF_003668045.3. Lineage (NCBI taxonomy): Eukaryota > Metazoa > Chordata > Mammalia > Rodentia > Cricetidae > Cricetulus > Cricetulus griseus. The sequence goes on along the minus strand of NW_023276806.1, from coordinate 11,239,414 downwards.
GTTTCAAGATGTGCAGGAATAGTTGCAACAATGACTCCATTCCTTGTACCAAATTTTTCTATTTGTTAATCTTCTATTCCTAAAACAAAATACCTGAGGCTTGGTGCATCTAAAAAGAGTTTATATGGCCCGCAAGCCTGTGTATTCAAATGCATGACAATGACTTCTGGTGGCAGTGACACCACAATGGCCGGAGATGATGGGGCCAACCTTGCCCTTTTAAAGCCAATCTCTCCTAAGAACTAAATTAGATGTGTCCTGGGAACTGTTATTCACTCCCAAGGATGTCTCCTCATGAGGTATGTTTTCTATTTATTTGTTTCTGAATTGGTTTTGAAGTACTTAGAATTGAATTCACGTGTTCTAGACAATCCACAGGTGTCTCTCTTAAATAGCCTGGGGCTTCCCAGTAAGCACCAGCTCTTGAAGGTCCCACTACCTGGTCACCATCACAGTGGGGACTAATGAATCTTTAACACACGATCTCTTTCTTAGGGGATGCACCCGGAGCATCCCCAGTGATGTATATTTCACTTGTGTCTGATACTGTGAAATTAAACTGGCAGCCGTCAGTTGGGTATCATGGGTAAGTAGAACATCTAGAAAGGTAATCAGCTCACACTCGGCCTTCCAGCCACTCTCTGTCTCCGAACACCTGATGAGATTAGCTGCCTTTCTATTTGTCAAGTACCCAATCGTCTAAAAGCTTGAGTGCAGACAGATGCCACCTATTATCAAAGAAATAAAATTTGGATGAAAATATTGTCAAACCACTTAACTTCTCTTACTACTGTTTGAGTTCTTCTAAGGAGAATTCAGCTCAGCAACAACAAAAAGCTATTTAAGAACAATAATCCGGGGGCTGAGGAGAAAGCTTGGTGGGGAAAGTGCTGCTGAATTGGCATGACTGTCTGAGTTTGGATCCTTTTGAGCACACAAAAGCTGGCTGTGGTGGCAAACATTCTTATCTCTAACTTCAGCACAGCTGAACAGGTACAGGACAATGCTTTTGACTTGATGGTCAGCAAACATAGACAAATCTATGGACTTTAGGAGCAAGGAGAGACCTTGCCTCAAATAATAACGTGAAGGATGATAGAAGACATCTGAAGACAACCTCTGATCTTCACATGTGCACACACAAAGAAGTTGAAATGCAACATATGCAAACATATGCAAAACACACACAGAGACACATGTGCATGCACACACACAGATACACACACAGGATACACACACACAGATACACACACAGCGATACACACACACAGATACACACACACACACACTCCAGAGGCAGAGGCAGGCAGATCTCTGTGAGTTCTGGGACAGCCAGAGCTGTTACTCAGAGAAACTCTGACTCACTAAACAAAATTCTTTGTTTTCAGAAACATTTTACATTGGAAAAAGAAAAAAAAATAATGTTATTGAAATAACATTTTAAAAGAAACCAAGCAGGTTAAAATTTCTTGTGTTGGGAAGGAAATCATACATATCTTTTGTTTATTTTTTTGTTTATTGGATTATTTATTTCTGTTTTTGCCTTTGTTTTTTTAAGGGATGGTTTCTCTGTGTAGGTCTAGCTGTCCCAGAACTTGCTATGTAGAGCAGCCTGGCCTTGAACCCAGAGATCTTCCTGCCTTTGCCCTGCCTCCCAAATGCTAGAATCAAAGATGTGTGCTATCACCACCTGGCCAAAATCACATGTTTTTAAAATATTTATTTCTCTAAAATTACAGTAATAAACCAATGATATGATGTCATAAGGAACTAAAAATATTTCCCCAAACAAGAAAAGGGTTTGAGAAGGTGGAATATCCACTTTTGTGTTTAAGTTTTTGCAATATCTTGTTTTGTAGTATGTACAGTCAACATTGCATAGGGTAAAGAGGCAGTTGGAAATATAGTGTTATTTTAATAATTAACTGTAGAGAATCTGGATACTATATGCTATATTCTTGTCTTTAAATTCTTTGATTGCCGAGGAAAGAATTACTGCTGCTAAAATACATTTGATTATAAATGCTGCTAATTTAATCCAACTTATACATTTTAAAAATGCTCTAACTTCAAATTTTAAGTTTAAGGACAGGCTAGTTAGAAATAAAGGTTTTGCTTGTATTTCTACAGAAAATGAAAAGCTGTGGATTCCTTCCAGACTAATATGGTTTGATCAAGCAAGACCCCCTTAAGCTGAGACATACAGCCTTACAGACTACAAAAACAAGGACTTGGTCAGGTTTCTATGTTTTATCATGATCCTAATGGTATATTATATCATCCTCAATCAGCAGGAAGCAGTTTAGAAAGAACGATGCCCATATTCCCAAATATTGTTTATAAATGTTTGTTTTCATTTAAATGGGGTAGTTATAAATGATAATGAGTATATTCATTCTCTTTTTTAAAGAAAGAAAAGGGGAATAGGATATAGGAATGAATACATTGGTATAGATTTTCATTTATTGATACAACTTTAAGGTCAATTTTGTGATATGTATATGTCTCCTATTACTTAGGTATTGTGTTTATACAGATATTTTACCTATAATAGTCAGAACTTATAATTAGGTTAGTTAGTTAGGTTTTCTAGATTTACAGAGATGTATTTGAGATGGTAAGGTATTCTTCAAACCTTTCAAAGACTACAAAAATATGGCATTTAAATGGTTTAGGGTTTTTTGTGGCAATGAGACACAACTGCTCCTGGCACACCAATTACGTCAGAAAGGAGGATGGGCATCTAAGAAACTCGTTATGGAGTTTGCTTTCAACATGGCAAGATTTAGCCTTTTAGGCAAGAAACTGCTCTTGCCTGGACTGTTTGTTTCTGTATAAACTGGACATGCAGGACCCACAAGAAAGTGACTGCTGAACTTACAAAACAAGACAGTACTGAAGGGTTCCTGTTGAAATGGAGAAGTGTGCAAGACACACTGTGGCCATGGGCTGAAGATGGATGCCCCAACATTACAGAGGAACTTTGGGTGACTGTCCAGGTAGCAGATGTCTCTGTCAGTTCTAGAGTTTATATTTTATCCTTCTGTGGTCTTTGATAGAATTGAAGACAGATAGTTATGGTTATAGTTTTCTTCAGTTATTATAAAAGATGTTATCCTTTTTTTTATTTAGACAGAAAAGAGGAGATGATGGGGAATGTACTGTGTATGTTTATCTTATTGATTGTTAAATAAAATACTGTTTGGCCAATGAGATAGCAAGTTAGATGGGTCTAGGAGTCAAAGAGGATTCTGGGAAATGTAGTAGAGAAGTGGTGATCCAGGCAGGAAATGACATAGCAAGGAGACTCATATTTAAAGAAGGAGAAACAAGAAGGGCCCTCTTTTCCCCTCTGCTCCTGCTCCAGGGGCACAATGTGATCCACCGGCAAGGAGGGACGCCAATAAGGCGTCCAATAAGGTATGTCTTATAAAATATATAGGTTTATGATAGTTAAGACTGAGCTAACAGATGAAAATCCTAATCATTGGCCAAGCAGCATTGTACCTAATACAAGTTTCTGTGTATTCATTTGGGCCCTAACTCAGGCAGGCGGCTAGCATAAAGCTCACATGTGGTGGTGGGGCTCAGGCAGCTTTTGGCAGAAAGATTCATCGTAACATACTGTTATTTGATATCATATTGCAATGCTACATTAGTTTTTAAATTTTAGTTTTAATGTAGAGTCCAAAGACTTTTGGGACTTCTTCATATTTTACTATATTGAAAATTATTTGACTTGACCTTCTTTGAATATATCTTTTCTTCAATGTATACCTTTTTATATACATATTGGTGAATTGGACAATATTGACATATTGACTAGTATCAACGTCTTATGTACTGACAGATCTTATTACTTTAAAAATAGAATAACCAAAGAATACCTCTACCTACATCAACAGAAAAGTGAGGTTGGGAATCTGTCCTAATTCTAAATTTTTCTTGAAAGCCTGGGTGGTATTGACTGCCAGCAACTCTGTATTATTCCCTAGAGTGACAGGTTTACCACGTTCATTTCTGACAGAACATCTGCCAAATATCCAAGTGTGAACAACCAGATTTGTCTGCCAGTCATTCTCTTAAACAAAAATGACATTCCAGTGAAAATGACATGGGTCCTGCCCACAACTCAATCTCCCGACAAGGCAGCCAACATGCCATCACACAGTAGGGTGTGACATTTTTTGTCATACAACATTCTAAAAGTGAGCACAACAAAAATGAACTGATTTAATGAAATTAATAGTTTGCACCATTGCATCAATATTTTGGAGTGAAGTAAGCATTTTGGTTTGTACCAATAATACCCTACCCATGAAAAATACCAGGAGCATTATTAGGGTTTGGTGCCTTGGCTTTCATTCATGATAGGCCATGAGCTCTTTCATTCTCCATAACTTTTTCATCTTTGGCCCAAAAATAAGCACAGAAGAATTAGGAAATACAATTACATAAAAAAAAATTGACCTTGAAACCTGAAAATGTCTCATCTGTAGCTAGGAGTGGGTAAATGACATTTTAAGATCTTATGTACTACACCAGTATTGGCCTGAGGATAAAAAGCATTATCTTAGTAACAACGGGAACTGAGTTTCTTACCTCAACATGGCCAATTCTAACTATTCTGTGTGTTCTAAATCATGGCTGAAAAATGGGCTTAATATGCAAATTCAAGAAAATTAGTTAGTGACCATAAAGATGCCCCCCCCCATGCCATAGCAGAAGATCTACAATCATGGCCATCGTACCTTACGAAACATGTTCATCCCTTAAGTGACAGTGGCTAAGTAATTCACCCTGTCTGTTTTGGTTTGGGTTGTTCTCTGCCTCTAAGTCAACGGAATGCCCACTGCATCGCAGTCTTCTCGACATCATGAAGAAGAAGAATTGTGTCAGTTCTCTTCACAAAGTTCTGTGTAAAACCCCCATCTCCAACATTTCCTGATATTATACTAATCCAAAAACCACAGGATAAAGTTGCTCCCTTATTCTCATTAAGTCCACGTGGAATGGCTACTCAGCATGCTCATTACAACAGCCAGGCATATTTTCAAACAGATTATAAGTCACCCTTCAGCCTTCTTGCTTCTTTAAGCTAAACAATCCTATATATTAACCTTCCCTCTCAGCCGCTATTTTCCCACTCTTTTATCATTTCTGTTGCTCTGTGTTGGACTCCAGTGTTGCCACATTTCCCTTAAAGTGTTGAGAATAAAACTAGACACCTTCCTTAATAAGGTCTTCAGCGTTGCCAGAAGAGAAGAAATACAATGTGCTGGACCTGAAATGTCATACTCCTCTTAATCTGGAAGCATTGCAGGCCTTTAAATAATAACCTCGTTTTGCTGACTTGTCTCCAGTGCTAATTCTGCAGTAACTCTGGACTTCTGCGGTCCGGTTGATGTAGGCAGCCCCTGTTTAATCTCTGCTGTTTCTTTCTGGGCTCTGACTGTTCCATCCTGCCCTTGGCCTGTTTGTGTTCTTCTGGTTTTCCCCACCAATTTCCCTAATTTATCAAGCTCACACAGAACTATTCCTGGCTCCTGAGATGTAAGCAATACCAACCACTTAATGTCACTCACACAGGCACCACTTCCGTCATGTTAGCATTTAAAATCACTGCTCCATGTGAGGCAGATTGTTTTGTAGTTACAGAGGAGAGAAGTACAGTAGCTAAAATGGGCTTCCCACAGGAACCTCCTTCCTAATTTCTCGGGATTCAGAGAGCAGAGAAGTGCTTTTATGTCACCCATAGCGGAAATCAGCACATAGCGGTCGCGTGCATTGGAAACCCTCCCTCTGCCCAGTAGGACAGAGCAGCAGTGTAAATGATACAGTTGCATAGAGGAAATAGGCACTGATTCTTTGTAAAATAAATCCCATGTGTGCAGCTAGGTTAAAGGTACCCATCTGGACTTCAGGTTTACGGAGGGATCCAGGTTTTCTCCAGCCTGATTCCCCCTGGTACCCTAGATATTGTCCACACCTGCGTGATTCAAAGCATGGTACACAGCTTGTCAAGAGGATGTGGGTAGGAGGTGCGGGATGCAGTCTCATTTTTTCCTGTTGTTTGAGGATCTCACATGTGAGCATACTGTGTGCATCATTTTGACTCTCCCCTCTCCTCTGTCTCTCCGTCCACCCCCCGACACACTGCCATTAAGTGCGGGTGTTCAGGGCTGAGCAGTAAGGATTGGGGTCCCTGAAAAGACAAATGAAACAAAATGAACAGAAATCATGTGTTCTTTCTTCAGCAGCCACTACTGTCCAAAGCTCTTTACCTATCAGTCAGGTCTTGCGGCGGTTTCCTCTATTCATGTTGGCATGCTGACTGGTGCAGTATATGAAGGTCTTGTGCAGGCAGCCATGTTGTTGGCGGCTCATGGCAGCCACATCTCAGTCCTGTCCAGAACGCACAGCATCAAACAGCAGATAGGCAGGTCCTCGGGGTTTTTATACCCTTTCCACTCCCGCTTCTGCTCTGGTTCCTGGGCTTCAGATGTAAGGATTGTGCTATGGATGAGCCTGCAGTATCTGGGCAGCCCAATATCTCAAGCCCAGCTAAAGAATGCCATGGGGCACTCACGCTTCTATTACATCTGCAGGAAAATACTATCTACAAAAGAGTATGAGAAAGTCATTCTTATTATTAGAAAATGGTGGAATGACAGAGTTCCATGAAAAACTTCACTGAAGATCTGCACCATTGAAAATTTAGATGAATCAGTGTCTTACTGACCGGTCCAACTGAAGGTCATGAAAAATACCTCTCTTCTCCATAAGCGCTTATCAGCCTTGTCCATGAGAAGAGTCGTCTTTAGATTAGGTTTCCACTGTCCTGTATGAATGAGTCAGCCAATTGTCACCCAAAGATGACCTGACCTTCAGCCACATCTCTGTACCATTGTAGTCCCACCAAATCCTCACTGTCCTCTCCAACTGGTTACTTATAACTTAAATTTAACCAAAATCCAAACTGATATCCATGTAACACAATTACTTCCCTTTGTTGCAAATGTGAGAAGGAGCCAGATAACTAGGGTCTTGTAGATTTGCATTTATGACACATTTCCTCAGCCCAGGCTAATGTACCTTTGGTCACACATTACTCTACAAGATTCTTATGTCATTTTTGCTTGAATAGCCTTAAGTGATCTTCTATGGCATGGTCAAGTGACTTTTGTCATGCTTATCTCACAGAGGACAGAAGCTAACAGGCAAGTGGCAATCTATGCCCAAATAACTAAGAGCATAATTGAACACTATTGGGATTTTATTACACTGATGTAAGAATTGTGTTAAAGTTTTAATATTTTTGTCTCTCTAAACTTTCAGAGTATCTAGGAATTAAGTCTTAGCTAACTCCCATTTCCAACAAAGAAACTGAAAAATCATATTTAAATAACTTGACTGGAGATTCTCACAAAGACCAGACAACTGGACTCCCTGGGCTGAAAAGATGGTTCAGGGATTAAGATTGGATTTGGTGATGTCTTATAGGAAATCTAAGTTTAAATACCAGATTAGTAGATTCAGAGACACTTAAAGTCAATTATCATTAAAAAAAAATCCACCTCAAATGGCACAGGACACATGTGGCCTCGATAGGCACCTGCACACACATGTGTATCACGTCCTCATACACAGACACTCACAAATAATTACAAGAAAATAGTAATCATTTCAAAAGTAGAAAAAGAATTCAGGACTCCACCATGTTTGCATTTGAATGAAGCAAGTGCAAAGATTCTGATTAGATTTTCTTCCGTGTCAAAGCTTAAGTCACCAATAACAGTGCACCACAGTCAGGGCATACTTTGTATGTACAACTGGCCACAAAAATCCAACAAATTATTCCTCTCATTATTGAAAGGCTCCTTTGACTTATTTTCCCACAGTCCTGAGGACTGCGAGCTGATCATCGCATACGCAAGTGCTATACCACTGAACCGTAGCCATAGCTGAAAAACAAAACACAGTGTAAAGACAGACTTTCACTAAGTTGCCCAAGCTGGAGTTGTGCTTGCCCTGCATCTGCCTCAGCATCCAATTAGCTTGGATAGCAAGTCACTGGCACCAGACCCAGTTGCCTTTCAGCCTTTTATTTTTTAAAGAAAAAAATTATTAATCTGTTTTTTACATTTCAATCCCAGTTCCCCCTCCTTCCTCTCATCCTACGCCCCCCCCCCATCTGCTTCTAGGAGAGGGTAAGGCATCCCCTAGGAGGTCTTGGCCTTCTTGCTCACACTGGCTATGGCACTTTCTAGTGCTTTCCCTGTTTTTGCACCTGACTAGGGTTTCCTGATGATCCTAACTCATGGATTCTAAGACACAGGAAGAGAGTCTTTGGAGTTGGTCAGCTCATGCTTCTGTTTTACTCAAGAATAATTTATCAAGGGAGACAAGGACCCCTAAATGCAGCAGATATTTGATGCTGGTACTAAGCTTATATTGTTGCCGTAGCAACCTGGTCATTAAGGGTATTTCAGCTTTTTCTATTAACCTCTATTTTCAAAGGTTTATAACTTCTTGATAAAAATTACCTTCAGGCTAAAATCTGGCATATATGATCTTAGACGTGCCAGGTGTCAGTGAATATATACATATATAGTATCCATTTTCCGAAAGACCTGGTGAATTTCCAAATGAATTATCTCATTTCTCACAGGGTACAGATCCATTACATTTTCTGTGAACTTGATTAGCTTTAGAAGTTGCTTGTGAGCACACAACCGAAGGAATTTATAAAATCTCATGTTTCCTCTTCTTCCCTTCCCTCACCCTCCCTGGGAGGTATGGCCACACTGGCATTTCTAGAAAATGGAGCATACACCTGCCTGGCTCCTGATCAATTTTCATCTTATGTAAGTCGACTGACTCAGTTACACTGTTTGCCTGGAGTTTATGTCTTACTTCAGAACATTGGGAAGAAAATTAGAAGTAGGTGGTGTGGAGGACAGGGTCAAGGGCAATACAGCAGCCAGGAGTCCCTCAGGCTTAGCAGGGTTATGATCCCAGGAAGGGACCTGAAATTCACCGAGAGCTACAAGCCAATCCTGAATTCCCACTGTCATTTAGAATTGGGCAATACCAATGTCAAAACTTTCTCTTTGTTTTGTGTAAGGTAAATTTTCAGTATCTTCCCCTGGGATATTTTAAAAGAAAATTTAAACCCATAGAAAAGCTGAAAAGTAATAGGAAAACCATCCGCTTACCTCCGGTGCTAAGCAAGCACTAATACTGAACTGAGCAATTTGAGAGCTGTCTGCATTGCTCACCTTGATACCTGAATATTTGCATGGCTCTTCCCTGGACATGATGATAGTCTCCTTATAGCCACACAGTGCCACATTTAGGCTGTTTAAGATTGCTACCATTATTTAAAGTGATCCATAAGAGCCGGGTGTTGGTGGCACACGCCTTTAATCCCAGCACTCCAGGAGGCAGAGGCAGGCAGATCTCTGTGAGTTCGAGACCAGCCCAGTCTGCAGAGTGCATTCCAGGACAACCTCCAAAGCTACACAGAGAAACCCTGTCTTGAAAACCCAATAATAATAATAATAATAATAATAATAATAATAATAACAATAATAATAATGTGGTCCATATGAGTGTATTCTCCATTGTCTCACTAACAGGCTTTAACTTCCTGTGCAATTTAATCCAGTGGAAGACTCTGCAGGAAGCCAGATTACAGTGTCCTTCAGCACAGTCTCCCCATAATCTAATCGCACTCTTCCTAGTTATGATGCTCTATTTAAGACATTCTCTATTTCCTCCCATGACATACAATTCTATGGACCACATCCAGACACACAGATATCCAAAGGTTTCTTGTTGAGTTTTTGTTTTGCTTTTCCTTGTAATGAGAGAAATCCCTGAAAGTGAGATTGATATATTAGAAAGGTATGCACTTCATTTTAGTTTGCAGGGCCTGGTAAGGTCTCCATTCATTGGCCTGGCCACTGCTAGTGTTTGTAAAGTTACAGAGGTAGCATATTTTCTGTGGCAAGATGACGCAGGGGGTAAAGGCATCTGCTGCCATGCCTGGGGACATCAGCTTAATCCCTGGAACTGACAGAGACAGTGTACTTATAACTGAAGAGTATTTTCACTCTATGGGTAGATAATTACTAGTCTGTTCAAATGAAGATTACTCAAGTGTCTCTGTACAGACATGTCCTTCCATAGGCCTGGCCAGGTTGCAGGTAAGAAAACTGACACTAGGTGGATCATTTTCTCTTTGTCACAAACTTGTACTTTCTATCCAGAAGTAATATGTTCTCATTATTTTTAGAATTCAGAAAGTCTACTTTTATATAAGCACACATGGGTCTCTCATGACCAGACAGACATACAGTGAACCTTTTAAATCTACAGCTTAGTTCCTTCCTCAACTTTGAAGATTTCTTCAGGATTTTTGTTTGTTCATCAATGTTTGTTTTCATCTTTCTACGGCACTGGTTAATCTCCTGCTGCTTTTCCTGGATCAGTCTCCCTGTCTTGCATCTCACTCCGTACCAACATTAAATAGCAATGGAAAGCCCAGCACACCCAAGATGCAAGCGATAAGGCATGTCTGCTGAGGAGAGCTTCGGGTACTGAGTAGACACAGTTTGAGAGAGATTATTGTTTGACTCCATCTTTCCTGGCTGTCATCCTTGTCTCTCCCTTGAAATGGACATGCTTACATATGTTGTAATGGTGACTTTCCTTTGCATAGGAGCTCATATTTAAGATTATTCTCAGAAGGGTCTTTGGACTTTGGAGCAGTATTGGACATTTAAGGGTATTCCAGAGATTGAACTAAAAACATATTTTGCATTATGAGATGGCCATGATGCTTTGGGGGCCAGGCATGGAATCCTATAGACTGAACCTAAAAATGTATTCCACAGATTTATGTTTATAATACTTGTTTCCCAGTTAGTGGCATGGCTTGAGGGAGAGAAGGATGGTAAGATATAGATCAGTGACTAGGGACAGGTTTTTGATGGTTCAACCTTATCCCTTTGTTTATGCCCTTCTTTCCTTTTTGGAGTACCAGGATGTAAACAGCTGTCTCTTATGCTGCCCCCAATGGATGAAGCAACTCCGCTATGTCTGACTCCCCTATGATGGGCTGAAACCCTCTGCAGCCTTGAATCAAAATAAAGCATTCCTCTCTTCAATTGTTTTGTCAAGTATTTTGTCACAGATACATAAAAGTAATTCCCCCAGATTCTCTGGTGTGGCTGTCCAAACCCTTGCTTAGGAATTCCCAAATTGTAAACATCATAAGAGTTAACGCTTTTAGAATTGCAATGGACTCTAAGGGAGACAGATAAATTCAGGTATCTGTTTGCTTTTTAAGACTGAGTGTTAGGCCAGGCGTTGGTGGTGCACACCTTTAATCTCAGCACTTGGGAGACAGAGGCAGGTAGATCTCTGTGAGTTCGAGGCCAGCCTGGTCTACAGAGCAAGTGCCAGGATAGGCTCCAAAGCTACACAGAGAAACCCTGTCTCAAAAGTCCCCCCCCCAAAAAAGATTTAGTGTTAGTTTTTAATTAATGCTGTATAGTGTGTGTGTGTGTGTGTGTGTGTGTGTGTGTGTGTGTGTGTGTCAGGGTGTACATCTGTGTGACTACAGTTGCTCACAGAGTCCAGAAGAAGATATGAAGTGGTGCTATGGGTGGTTGGGAACTCCCTTACGTAGGTGGCCGGGACTGAATTTTGGTCCTCTGCAATAGTAGCTCTCAACTACTGAGCCATCTCTCCTGTTCTTTAGTTGATTTCCTACAATAACATCCTCCTAATTCTAATGATGCTTACTTTAAATTGAAAAATGCTTGCTTTGATAACTGGAATCAGATCAACTTTCTTTCTATTTTATGTTGTGAATGTAAGGATTTTTGAGTTTTTTTTCTAACTTGCCCCGTCCAATATAACCCTCTCACACTTCTTCTCAGTTGAAGTTTTGAGCTTTGTAAGTTTAGCTTTCTCTTTTCTTATTAAGAATAAAAATTGTCTCTAAAATTTTAATCATAATTAAGAAATACTAAACTTGATCTCAATACTATTAGATTATATTTTCAACCTCAGTGTTGGATCTATCATTCCATTCTTATTCTAATCAATTTGAAGTGGATCTGGAAGTTTAATAGTTTACAGAGAACACAATTGGATGACATAGTTTAAAGTCATTGTATGAGAAAGCATTTCTTCCTCTTGTCAATATTGTCATGTAACAGTTTCCTCTGAGGGTGCAACATTGCATCTTGAAGAGAAGCTCCTTAATTGGGAAGATGAGCAATGCAAAATAGCTTCAGGAAGTCCCTGAAACCGACCAGATTCACAAGCCCCTCCCTGCCGTGAAAGCAATAAAAAGTGGTTTTGTTTTGTTTTGTTTTTTCTCAAACTGAACAGAGCCAAGTGGCAAAGAAGACTCTCAGGGCGACCAGCTGTCAGGAAGAAGCAGAAGTCAGCTGAGCTGCCTGTTAAGATGCCTGCAGTCTGTGCAGTGTGATCTAGGGTCCCAAGCTTTAGAAGCTGTCACCCATGCTTGCGTGGGCTTTGGTGATGCAGCTGTGTTTGAGAAACTTCTGCTGCTATAAGTCACCCCTCACCCATATCCTGTAAGTCACCCCACTAAAACTAATGTGTTCACCAAGTTGGTTTTTGGTGATATTTGTACTTGGTCTGTCATGGTTTTCTGATCTGGGTTGAATAGATGTGTGTGTTGCTGAACCCTTAGCAACGTTTTATTCCACACATTTATACATGGATTGGAATTCCTTAGAAACATAATTCTTTGGGGGCTCATGAGTTGTCTCAGTAGGAAAGGTTACTTGTTGCCTGTCAAGTTTGATGGGTGCCATAGCATGTGTGTACACACACAAACACAAACACACGCGCACACACACACACACACACACACACAATGTAAAACAAACAGAATAAAAGGCCCTGCTTTAGGATGTTACAGTATTATCTCAACTTTATTTTATGCTTTTTAGTCCCATCAATATCAAATCATGCCTGGATTTCTGTTTTTATACATATGTTGTTTATTTCAGCCCTAGATGCTTATATAATTCTATTTAAAGTTTCTCTAGGCTGTGTGTGTGTGTGTGTGTGTGTGTGTGTGTGTGTGTGTGTGTGTGTGTGTGTGTGTTTTCTTGTTGCTGGAGATTGTATTTGAGGCCCTAGGCACTTTAGGACTAAGAATTAGAACACTCAGATTTTACCCTGATGTAATTTCTGAATATGGTTTCAGTTTTTAGTCTGGCTGGAGCATGATGAATACTCTGATTATAAAGAAACTTTTATAGATTTGAGAATAGTGTTTCTCCTTTTCTTCTTCTTTTTTTTTATCTTCCCTGCTACTTCTACTTAAGTGTTTACTGCTTATAAATAGAACTTCAGAGATCTCACTTACATGCATTTTTCCATTTTCTTCTCAATATTTTTACTCTTGTTATTCTTATGAAATTCTGTTCACAGCACTTATTTTTTGATGAAGAAGAGTCTGTGGGAAGCGAGTTCACTTATCATCACAGACAAAAGGGATGAGTTTAGCAAGTATCACTTACCAGTTCCTTATCTGATCTCAGATCTATAGATTTTATAACATGTAGTGGTACCTGAAGACACTCAGGTAGAAGTATTGCATCTTACACTAATATCTGTAGGAGAAATATCTGAACAACCTGCTGAATTAAGAAAAAGAGCCAGTAAGGCCCTTCTCTAGGAATTATCCTGGAGATTGAAAACTGTTTTATTGGATTGTTATAACCACCTGGAAGATAGGGCTATTTTACAGATGATATTTAAAACTGTGTTTTATTGAGTTGTTGTAACCACCTGAAAGAGAAGGCTGTTTTACAGACGATAAGAAGCACTGTCCTTACATGGGCCCTGGAGAAGGGGAAAAGGACAAGATCTCTTGAGCAAATTGGGAACATGGGGGGAGGGGAGTGGGAGCTGGGAGAATGAGAAGAGGAGAGGTGAGGAGGACATGAGGGAGCAGGAAGGTTGAGTGGGGAGAAGAATAGAGGAGAGCAAGAAAAGAGACACCATAATAGAGGGAGACATTATCGGTTTAAAGAGAAATCGGGCACTAGGGAAATGTCTGGAAATCTACAAAGATGACACCAACTAACAATCTAAGCAACAGAGGAGAGGCTGCCTTAAATGCCCTCCCCTGATAATGAGATTGATGACTGACTTATATGCCACTCTATAGCCTTCATCCAGCAGCTGGTGGAAGCAGATACCCACAGCTAAACACTGAACTGAACTGGATCCCAATTATAGAGAAGGAGGAGTGATGAGCAAAGGGGTCCAGACCAGGCTGGTGAAACCCACAGAAACAGCTGATGTGAACAAAGGTTGATAGCTGGGAAACCAGCATAGGACTGATGCAGACCCCATGAATGTGGGTGTCAGTGAGGAGACCTTGGAAATCCATGGGGCCTCCTGTAGTAGATCAGTACTTATCCCTATTATAGGAATGGACTTTGGGAGCCCACTCCACAGAGAGGGATACTCCCTCAGCCTAGACACATGGGGGAGGGCCTATGCCCTATCCCAAAGGATATGACAGACTCTGAAGACTCCCCTCACCCCATGGAAGGCCTCCCTGAGGAGCAGAAGTGATACCAGATAGGTAGGGTTTTAGTTGGAGGGACAGAGGAGGAGGGGAGGGAGAGGAAACTGGACTTGACTTGTAAAACAACCTTGTTTCTAATTCAACTGAAAAAATGGAAAGAAAAACTAAAAAAAAAAAAAAAAAATTCAAAGGGAAAAGAAGCAGCAGCAGCACTGTCCTGGCTGGCAGGGATCTATGAGTGCTGTGTTTTCAGTTTCAAAGTTTACTTAATAAGTGTTTACCTTGGTGGCGCACGCCTTTAATCCCAGCACTTGGGAGGCAGAGGCAGGTGAATCTCTGTGAGTTCGAGACCAGCGTGGTCTACAAGAGCTAGTTCCAGGACAGCCTCCAAAGCCACAGAGAAACCCTGTCTCGAAAAACCAAAAAAAAAAAAAAGTGTTTACCAAGTAAAGACATTAGGACAAACAACTAATGGCAGAAAGAGGGCAGAAGAAGATCACCAACTGTCTCACAGGCCACGTCTATCAGATAAGATGTAGTAAGCTGATTGAGAGAACAAGCAATAGTGTCACCATGAAATTAGACATTTGCCACATCCAAAAGAAATTAGCGAGGGAGTCCCACTGAAACAGTCAGGCTGGGATTCTGAACTGAGGGATTTCTGATCAGAGCATGAAGGACCCTTCACAGATGGGCTTGGAACTTCTTGTTCCCACAGCAGACCCTTTGATGCCATGAGGATAAACAACAGAGACCTGTCTTGGAAATGGTTTACCTTCTAACAGAGGACATTTGAAATGAACGTGCTGGGGTCTTTCCCTCTTCCTAAAGTCTATTTTCAACTGCAGAAGGAGCACATGACCACTTCCTGTTATAATTTGTCTTAGGAGAAGCAAAGTGTTGAGAAGCAGGCAAATAGCTGACTGTACCAGGATCCAAAGTGAGGGTAGAAACAAAAACTCCTGTAGTCTTCAGATGAACCTGAAGGAAATACAGACAATTTAAAACATTCCTCTAAAATTTGCCTAAGAAAATGTATTTATTTACTACAAAAGAAAATGAAACATTATATTACCTAAGTCGTGTTCTGCAGTCACTCCTGGTGTCTGGTTTATGTTTTAGTGAATGAAACATGTCACTTTGAATTTTCCTATATGCCGGATCTTCAGTTTACTAAAAGAATTCATATTCAGGTCTGTCCAACCTTTTGAAATTGCAAAATGCCATCGTCTACAAATTAATGGTCAAGAACCACACAACTGAGTCACTGCCCCCCCATTACTTAAAATATTGTCAGCTTTTTCATAGGTTAGCAGTTCTGTGACGGGCTGTGTTCACATTATTTTTTAAACCATGATGGAAGCCAGCAACCTACGGGTTTAGAAGTTCTAAAGAAGAGTTAAAAACTATATTCCAAGTTAATAGGCAGTATCTTCTAGTTAGTAAGTCATGCATTAGTGAGCAAATCTAGTCAGATCGTTGGCAGTTACTCGGGCTTGTATGGGAAATGCATTGCTAGTCAATGAGTCCTTCAGATTTGTCACCTTCCTGAGTTGGAGTTTCCATTTGGCGCATTTGATAACTATCTTGCCTAAGTTGTTTAATTGCAAAGGCTCTCAGCATTGCCCTGGTGAGTTATACTGATAAACAGTACTACTGGGGCTGTATCTTAGTTCATTCACTTGCTGATCCATTTTTAAAGCAGATCTCCTGTGTTTCCCATGTGTTATCTGTGCATTTACAGAGTGGTTTTAAGTCGAAATGGTAGCAGCTTCCCTGCAGTGTTAGACTCATACTCCTAAGGAGACTTTCTTCTTCAGCAGAAAGGAATAGGGAGATTTTCTAAGGTCTGAGTGCTTCTTCAAGTTCTTGTGTTGGAAACTGTATCCCTATGCTGAGGCCTGGACAGGACAAAGAAAGCTGATTTGAACTTGAGAGTTCTGCCCTCAGGGATGAGTTTATTTACTTGCTCTTGCAGAATTGGTAACTTACTTACTAGTAGGGTGGATTTGCAATAAACAAAGGAAAACCCTCACCTTTGACCTCTCTTGCCCTTTTGCCTTTGCAGTGAGATGACACAATATGACAACTCTAAAGAGGTGCCAGCACCATGCCTTTGAAATTCCCAACATGCAGAACTATGAACAGAATGAATATCTGCTCTTTCTAAATTAGACAGTGTTGAATTTCCTGGTACATCTTTGGGAAAACCCACTGAGAGTATTGAAACGGTGGAACTAGAGGGTTGCCTTTGGTAGTATTTACTGTCGCCCCTGTAAACAACCCTCAAACTGACTTTATTTTTAAGGATTTATTTAAAGTGACCTTACTGTGAACTTAAACAGTTCTATATTTAGCTGAATCCTAGGAATGTGTCATCAGAAATTGATACATTAGAACTATAAGAAAATACTCTCTCTGTGACCCTTGCATAACCCAAAGGATTGATACAAACATCCATATGTAAAAGAATATTTTAATATTTTTCACACAGTCTTTCCCTCTATTTACATGATATAAAATATTTTCATAAAAATTTCACAACCATTTACTATATTTTCAAAGAATTTCCCCCTGCTTCCAGTGCCTTTTCCTTAAAGGAAAATTGAAAAAAGAAGTCTCAATATTGAAAGCGTATGCAATTAACTTTTCAAAGGAATGGTTTCCATCTGTCCATAGGTGTGTGAGCTGCAAGGGTTTGGTGAGGTGGAGGCTGACAGAGGTTAGGAGTCACTCTTGTTCTCTCAGTTCTCCACAAATCAGCTAAAGCAGCAGCTGTGATCTGATTGGGCTACCTCCCTCCCTTCATATGTCAGAATCTTAATCCTGGGGCAATGGGGTAACAGTGTGAGCCTTAGGGGAGGTGTTTAGGTCCTGACTGCTGTTATGGGCCTTATAGAATACTCATGTGCGAGTACCATTCATGGACCAGGTCTTGGGTCCTCAGCACACACCAAATATGCAGGCATTTACACTGCAATGACCTAGCCTTCAAAACTTTGAGAAACACATATACATATATGCATACATACATACACACACACACACACACACACACACACACACACACACACACACGCACACGCACACGCACACGCACACGCACACACAAACACACACACACACACACACACACACACACACACACACACACCACCCAGTTAATATTTTTATTAAAGCATTTCTAACAGTTTGAGAGAAAGAGAATAAATGGTATCATGGATTGAGAATGTTGTTTTAGCAAGCACCCAAAACATGGGAGCAGTTTGTAAACTGGGTTAATATATAGACGTAGGAAAAGGTTTTATGTTATGAAGAGAAGAGCATCCTTCTCCATGGGCAGATCCTAGAGGGAAACTCCAGTGTGGGCCCAAAAACACATAGAGGGATAGAGACGTGCAGAATCACTCATCTTAGAGACTATGGGAATGATCATGAAAACAATGTAGGTAGAAACATGAACAGTGAAAGCTTTTCTGGGCAGGAACATGACTGGGAACTGGCAAAGGTTCAGTCCTAAAGTGTCAATGACCTAATGACCTTTGTTGCACGGTACCTGTGTCCCAGTGTATCTCGGAGTATCAACTTTGAGAGTGATAAATTAGGATACTTGTATGAAGATGTTCGGCTGGAATCTCCAGCTGGCGCCTGTGAAAGCCCCATTTTTCCCTCTCCAAATCCTGTGCTCTCTGGGAACCTCCAGAAAGAAAAGCCACCAAAAGCCCAGTTCTGCATTCTTGGTGCTACGGGAGCTCCTCCCCTAAAGTCTCTGCCTTAGTATACCATACTTGGGCACAAGCCCAGATATGCCATCCCCTGTCAACTAGAGGGTATATACATAGGTGCTTTAATTGGGCCATGTGATTTTCTCCTGCCCCTTTCTCCTGCCTGGAGACAGGGCTGCCCAGTGACACCTAGGCAGTGCCACTCAGCATTCCACTTAGCTAGAAGGCAAGGCCTCTGTGCCCAAGTGAGTTCACACATCAGAGTTGAGTCAACAGAGGTGGCTTTGCATTTGGACTTGCTCAGAGCCCATTTCCTCTCCCTTCATTTCTACTCCCCCTGTGCTGGGCATGTTGGTTCTGCCCACCCCTGTGTAGAAGCAGATAGGATGTTCCATTTCACCAGTTCACAGCTGGAGGCCAACTTACCCAGAAGAGATTGTGGATGATTTAGATGGTGTTTAGATCCAGTTTTAACCTTTATGTTGGGTTGATGATAAAACATATAAAGATTTGGAGATTTTTATGATGGAGTGAATCTCTTTTGCTTATGAAAACGACACATATTAGAGAGACGTGGGCCAAAAGCAACATGTCAAAATATTTGTGGTCCACTTGAAAATGTGTAGGATTATGTATATTTTAGTGATTTATTCATGGGTAGTTCACACCCCACCTGACTCAAAAAACGTGTATTACAATAAAGAAAAGGTCACAGTCCTGTAAACTTGATTGTCATTGGAATAAACTATGTTAATGAATAGTACATAGTATTTCCTTCCTCTTCAGGCTGAATGACGCCTCAAGCAACTACTTAAAGGTTAGTCCATCCCAGATGACCTAAGGCGCAGGATTATGTATGTTAACCTTCAAGGAAGTCAGAGTGGGAGGCATGGTTATTTTCGAGGTGACAAGATTTTGGAGAAGCCTAAATAAGCACTATTTGTAGGTTTAGAAAACAGGATTTCCAACTACTTGATTTTCCTGAGAACATGATAAATAGTTGACAGTGTGCAACCTTGTAGGGGCCCCTCACCAGGAATGGATTGATAAAGCTAATTTTTATGACTTCTCCACTTCCATAACAGACACATGAATTTCAGTTCTTCACAGACCATAAGATTGATGCTATTTTGTTGCTGAAATCCAAATACCATGGAATACCATTTGGCACTTAGGGGACACGCACAATACTATCATATTTTATTGATTGTTTATGTGCATGGGTGTGTGCTTGTGTGTGTAAGTACAGGCTTGCCACGGTGTGCACATGACCATTAAGGACTTCTCAAGAGTCTGTTCTTTTCTTCTACCTTGTTTTGAGGCAGGTTTCTCTTGTGCTTTCTTGCTATTACTCTGTATACCCTAGGCTTTGGAGCTTCTGGGTCATTTTCCTATCTCTACCTGCTAACCTTCTCTGTGAGCACTGGGGTTGCATCCCATCATATCTGGCTGTTTACATGGGCTCGGAGGCTCAAACTCATTGACCTATTTTCCCAGCCCATAGCTAACATACTTAAACCGTGGTTTCATGGATATTAAGGATTTATATATATTTTTCTTATAGAACACAACTAAATGAGACAGTAAAGAAAATGTGCATATTTGCTCTGTGAGTGACTGGATTTTGAGACTGTACCTTACTGACATAGGAAGGATGCCTGTCACAGGACAATAGAAGACCAAAAAGCACAGGAGGCAGGTGTGAGTCTCATCAAGAGTCTTGTTTTTTACACCCTAGTAATCCAAAGACATTTCTAAGTCTCAGGTCTTGTTTCAGCTATTCTACTGGTGCTTGGGAAAGTGCGAGACACAAGGATATGAGCAGATACATTTCTGCATTTTCAGAGTCCATCTGTTTCTGTCATTACAGAGGGTGAGTCGGAACACAATGCAATTTAGCACCTCTGGCGAAAGCACCCTTTTCAGTTGTGTGACCACAGCAAAATAATCGAAATTGTTCCTTCTCAATACAGTCAGCATGTGAGCAGGGTCTATGGCCATCTTTCATGTTAAAGACAGCCTAAGACATTGAAGACATGGTGTGCTTATAATTTTGACTACAGTAAATAATCCATAAATTGTCTGAATCATGATCTCCATGGGATTGGATGGGAGAAACTCCGAGCAACTAAATTTTTTATAGGAACTGAATAATTGAAACCTCTCTCCATGACTATTCTCCTGGGTGGTGACTGAGTTTATGACTGTGGGCTCATCAGACCTGAAGTAAAACATTTAGAAGTTCCAATTCTTTAGAGACAAACATTTTGGTTACTTATTTATGTATAATTCATACCCCACCTGGTCAAAACATGTGTTACAACAAAGAAAAAGTCACAATAATATATGCTCGATTGGTACTGAAGGCACAGTCACAAGCTATGCTAATAACTGATGTATAGTATTTCCTCTACAGGTTGACTGATTGCTCAAAGACTATTTATTCCAGGTTACTCCTTCCTAGGTGCCTCCAGGCACAGGAAGGGTAGAACAAAACACTGAAGAGTTAAAAACAGCATCAACAAAGCCTTTCAGGATCTAATGATCCAGGTTGATTTCTATACAGAATAGAGTAAGTCACTCAAGGACTCCAAGCATTCAATTCCTTCCTATTACAAACCATTTCTAGACAAGCATGTTAGGAATACAAAGGGTTAAGGAAGGATTTTTTTTTTTTTTTCTGGAGGTGGTGGGAATGTGTAGGAATGAAACATCTATTTATGTAAGACATCAGAAGTAGCCCCTATTAAGTTGTTGTCTGATTTCTCAGTGTAGAATAACCTACTTAGAAGAGTAAAATGAAACACAGCTGTTCCCATTTTAATAGACCTGAGCTTCAGTTCTTAATTCTCACCACTCTATGTAGAAATCCATTTCTTTCTTTGCTATCGTTTTAGAAAATCTTTGGTTAATAATGCTCAGTAAGTTAGGCCTCCACAGGCTTGGCTTTATCCCACCCAGCAAGTTTCCAGGGCTCCTGTGTGTTTTGGCGTTGTTTTGCTGGTTTCCACCCCCCCACTCCCCTGCCCCACCTCCTTAATGTATCTACTCAGAGCCTCTGATTTGAAATGTTAATTAAGATGGGACTGGCCTCAGGTTACAGTTTGTATCTCCTTTTACATGCAAAGGGATATGCTAAATAGGCTACTTAGTATCTAGGGGCCAAGGGAGAGGCTTTACAGAGACACCCAAGTCCAGTCAGATCCCAGGCCTGCTCTCCAACTCCCCAGGAAACTGAAGGTAAGACAGGTGTCTGAAATGGACACTGGAGCTTGTGGGGTTAAGGCTTGTACACCTTTACCTTTTCCAATCTTGTGATGTTACATTTGTATATTGCTACCATAGACATGAAATGATTTAATAAGACGGTTCATAAAGTCTAGATACTCAAACAATCTTCCGATTTCAAACAATCACATGATGGAAAGTATGTTTGAAATTGGGATGAGGGTCTCAGGTATCTAAATATTAGGGAGTTTTTCAGTGGGAGATTTACTTCAAGTCTTTCCGAAATCTTGAAACCCAGAGGTAGTGTCAGTAACATACTGAAATGCCTTAGCCTATGTTTCTGTGCACTTTGCCTTGTGTGAGTACAAATGGGGTGGCTGGAAATTGTGTGTGTGGCTGTAAATGCACTTAATACACAGCCCTACTGGCAAGCAAGATTTAGAAAGGCAAAATCTACATTTGAAAGCAAGGGCATCCTAGACATTAACTTTAAATCACGTAAGATGTGGCACAAAGAAATTAATATTGTTGTGGAAAAAAGTACTCTAAATTAGCCTCCAGAGACAGGAATTGCAAAATAAATGCAAACGTTATACCTTTAATTACTGCTGGGGAACCTTTGAGATTTTGAAACGTGCATTTGTAGAAATCACTCTGGAGAGTAGTCTCAGGCTCTTTTGATTGTGGTGTTGGAGATGAGAAATGGTTGGTGGGTTTCATTTTTCTCATACTTGAGATGTTGAAAGTGTTTTCCCTCTTATTAACATGAACATAATTTCGCCTGGAGAGGACAGGCATTCCACCATGCACAAAGGTGTTGAGTAAGGAATATTTTCTCCCAGGAGTCCCGGCTCTCTTGCTCTCTTCCTCACAGGAAGAGAGTCTTTCTTTCAAGCAGGAGTTCCTTGTGTTGCACTTGAGGTCGCCACACAGCCATAGATACCTTAGTACCATTCAGCCTTTTACTATGATGATAAGGGCGCACACTTCGTCAGAATTCACAGTCAGGCTGCTCATGCAAAGTCTGGAAGGATAAAACCTTTGAATGGGTTGAACAGTTGGTCTATGGGACCCAGGTATGAATAGGGTGAGCGATATAAAAAAACAAGCAGTGGGAAACTTGCACTTTCTAGAGTTATTGCTAAGAACTACGTGGAAAAAAAATAAATAAATGGATGAGATGTTCGG
Source organism: Cricetulus griseus (assembly GCF_003668045.3). Classification (NCBI taxonomy): domain Eukaryota; kingdom Metazoa; phylum Chordata; class Mammalia; order Rodentia; family Cricetidae; genus Cricetulus; species Cricetulus griseus. Next base: position 11,216,680 of record NW_023276806.1, on the reverse strand, counting down.
GTGTGCCTGAGGGATGAGGCCCAGAGAGAGCTAGAGGGGAGCGGGCTGCTCCTAATGCTGGCAGTGTGGACTTGTCATAGTGATCCCTTTAGAATGCCGCCCAGAAAGAGTCATGCAGTTCAAATAGGAAATTTTAGCTCACAACCAGAAAAAGGATGCTCATTTTCAGAGTGATTAAATGTTTCTTTAAAAGAGCAAATTAGAGCAATTTTAAGCATTGAAAGTGATGGTTTGTGACTCCTGAAGAAATGACAAACTAAATTCTGACTGTGGTTTAGAATTCTTTTCTCTGAATGCCTTTTTCAAAAACATGTCTTTCATGTTGCAGTGCCTGATAAATAGCTAGTTTTGTGTAGCTAGCATGATTTTTTTGATTTACTTTCTGGCTACTGCTGATAAGGGAGTGTAATACTTGAGACAGAAAATAAAAATGGGTAGAGTTTGACTTTGCTACCAAGGGGCTTTTCTTTTCTCCTCTTCCTTTCTTCCTTTCTTTTTTTAGTTAGTCTCTATAAGTGAAGCATAGTTTTAAGAATAGTAATAAACAATACATAAATTTTATAGGCGTGGTCCAACATTTATTTCTCCATTCCATTCACTTACAAATTTATTGTCTCTACTTGGCACAATTTCATTGGTCAACCCAGTATTTCCTTGCTAATAGGACAATCCAATCAGTTAGGACAACTGTCTTCGAAATGTACTTCAATAGCATCATCACCTTCCTTTGGAAGGGCTAGAAAACCCTCCTTCTGAACAAGGCCACATTTCCAGAGAGCCTGAACTGACTTTTCCCGTCATTGCTTTCTCTGACTCCTTCGGTTATGACTTCCCAGGTCATTGACAATGATGATGCAGCCAGGCCACTCCCCTTCCCATGGAAATATTTAAATAAAGCTTCTCAGAGCACAAATGAGATGCAGCATATTTACATTTTTATTTGATGAAGCCTGTTCCTGCTATCTTTGTTCTTAATTTGGTCTCAAAAGAATTAGCACTAAGAGGAAAAATAGTCTGTAAATATGTATGAAATCAGATATAGAGGGTACTGACTGCCAACAGAGCTTAGCTGCAGGAGGCAAAATTTTCACCATAGTTTTCTTCTTGGATGAAAACACAGTGCCTTCCTTCTAGATTATTTAATCCGCAAAACGCACATCAAAGGCTCCCATCAGGTGGCACACGTCTTTATAGGCAGTTGAATGTCAAAGATCTAGCTTAAAGATTTTTGAAAAATGTAAAAACATAATAGAGCCAGATAATAACACAGCAGCCAGAGCTCCTGTTCTATCCCTTCCAGCAAAGTAGCAGGCGTCACGGGCTGTGGCTAATCTCTGTGGCAAGGGGAACAGCACATTCTGCAGTCTGGGAGTGTGTGACATCTGTCCAACTGTTAGAAATGAGATGCTGAAGCTGGGTTCCAGACCAGTATTAGCTTGCTAGCTCTCAATTCCACTCCACACCTGTGGCTCCCGAGAACGTGGGCCCCTGAATTCTGTCTTGCTCTCATGCCCAATTAGGCAGTGGAACAACTTATGCAAAAATATGTAAGAGGTATTTTGTGTGCCTCGCTGCAAAGCAAGATGCAGCCTTCAGCACTTGCTCAGCCCTCTTAGGCCTCATTTTTCAATCCTTGGCAAGGACAAATGACTTGTAATGATGACATCAACTCCTTTAAATGATTATATCATTGTGAATTTAGTTTAAAAGCCCTTTAACACATTTATTTTGAACTTCAGATTCTGGCTTTTGTGTTAGTGAGACAGTGAAGCATATGGGAAGAGACAAAGGCTCCAAGATTAGTCGGCGCAGTCTTACACAAGGGACTTGGTGGTTTCAAAGGTCACATGCTAGGTGTAATAGAAACTTCGTGAAATACTCTTGAAGGACGGCTCCAGATTGGATTCATTTATGTGAAGATGTTTAGGTGAATACTAGCTAAGCTTTCGTCTTTTTTATTGAAGACGTTATAGGAGGTTAACCCATAGTCAGCCTATCTATCCATACCATCATCATGATCCAATATCCGTCTGCTAGTTGTTGTGATCCATCATCTTTCCACTCCTTACATCGGGATTTCTAGGTGTTAGTGCGTGTTTAAAAGATCCCTCTGATTTGAGCTTTGCCCACAGAATTATCCTTTCTACATTTCTTTTTCATATAGGAAAAAAAGAAAATTAGAATCACTGAAGAATGCCAGCTGCCAAGTACCTCCCCTCTTAATTAAGCAACACCAAATCCCTCACTGTAATCTGCCCAGCAACAAGGCTCTCCCAGGCTCCTCTGGGACAGATCATTATAGGGTATTAATTCAGGACTCCCAGTGATCTGGGACACTGTATCACCACACAACGGTGGTATTAAATACATTATTTAAATGTATAAGCATTTGGGGATGCGTTTTGGCATAAACACGCTACATTAAATAAAATTGTGTTTGATGAATAGAATTGTATGGGAGAAATGGGCCATGGTGCTCCATGCGCAATTTCAAGCGTGCTCCAGATTTTGGACAGCCGTCATTTTCCTGCCTGGCTTTGCTCTTTTGTCTGCCTCGTTGCATTCTAAGCCTTATCTGGGAAGGAAGAAGGGGATGGAATGGTTCTGAGGACTCTTGATGTTTGGAGTGCTGTAAAAATGCGCAGTAAATGTGTCTCCCAGATGTTGTCGTCCTTCTCCCTGGAAACGCTGTCACATGAAAGATAGAGAAAGAATGGTCAGGAGGCCCTGTTGACTACAGGCACTAATATTCTCACAGGGTGGCTATTTGCATCTCTGCCCAGCTGGAAAATGTTGTCTGTTGTGGTAACACAGCTTCCTCACTTGTAAGAAATGCTTGTCTCTGTTGGAGGGCTCTGGAAGATATTCTTCTCACAAAATCCCCTTACAGAGGCGCCAATCCCTCTGGGGTCTCCCCTGTTCAGTTATGGTCGTCCTGAACTCTCATCGGTTCCTCCTTGGTCTGTGTGATTGGGACCCGTATTAATGGCTGTGACCGTGACTTTTCTCTTTGGGGATTTGGCCTTTTTTCATTTGGTTGGAGTCTCAGACTGAGCTTTGTCACAGAGAATTATCCTGTGGCAGTGGGTTGGGGAGATAAGTCTTTGTTGCGACATAAAACACATACAGGCCAAAGTGTGAAGAATTGAAATGACAAGGGTGCCGGGGTGTTGTTTCTTACGTTCGGTCAAATGTTCAGACATAGGAAGTAAGGGATGCCCTGGCTCCTTTGCACGCCGAAGCAAACCTGCTTCCTGTGTTCCCAGAGTGTAGGGAGACAAGGTAAAACCAGGTGCCCGTGACAGACAATACTGCGGTGTACAGGCCTTCTCTTTCTCTAAGGTCTACGGGAGTCAGTGCCTGTTTGAATTTGCTGTGGTAGGGAAGAGAGGTGCCCTGTGTAGGAAACAGGGCTAAGCACTCCAGGGAAAGTTAAAGCTGTTGTTTGAATGATTTTGTGTGTCCTGTCCCATAAGCTAGAAACAGTCCAGCATCCTTGTGTGCTCCATGAACAAGGGGAATGATGTCTGTGTTATACTGTTCATATCTCAGCAGACGTTTGGTTTCTCTATGACACAGACGATATTCTGATTTAAGTTAAATCAGACTTTGACATCTATAGTTTTTTTGGGGGGTTAGTATGAAATGAAGTCTGTTAACACTAAAAATTATATTTCTCCCTTACCTTGAAACCCACCAACTGTTAAAAAGTCACAATTGGTCACACTAGAGAGAATCACCCAGTGCTCATGTGAGCATGGCACGGAGGTGTTCAGAAAGAACTCCCTGGTGATGGCTTTACCTTCCAGACACACTGAATGGATGTGTGGTTGAATTACTTTTGCTTTCTTCTTAAATATAATTTAAGTCCTGTTTCTTGTGGTTGCAGCATTTTTTAAAATTATGTGTATCAATGTTATTAAGTGTTGTGGATGTTACAGGTTTTATTTGTTTTAGTCTGAGGCATCAAACACTTTTAACAAATAAGGTTAATTTGTAGTGACTAATTCCCCTGTAGAATCTGGTATTTTTTAAACATAAAAATGTAGATGAAAACAAATTATAGCTATGTTTAAGTAAAACTCAAAATTGAAAAGAGCTTACGTATATTCAAACTGAGTCTTTTCTGATAATGCAATTAATCAGGTTGCATGTAACACCTAAAACATTAAGTAAACACAAACTATTTAGCAAAATGGTATAAGGAATAAGTACTACTGAGAAATAAATGTAATTGTAAACCATCTCATGAAAGTAAAATACTCTAAAAAATATTAAGTATTTACTTTTGCAGAATCTATGCACCCTTACATGTATTCTTCAGTGATTTTCAGTGACAGAAATCATAGTTGCCATCATTATGATTCTTTTTTGTGGAACTAACAATGTGAGTCTGGGAAGGTAAACTAACATTGGAAAGTCAAGAAGATGAAGAGAGAACACGAAATAACTTCTGACTTGTGTTCTGGTCTTGCACATTAAAATATGAAGTTGCAAGTTCTAAGCACTCTTCTAATTACCCCTTTCTTCCGCTACCTTTTTCAGCCACGACCATCTTTTTTAATCTTGTCAGTTTTATTCCTAGTGTGAGGACTTCTCCGTATTTTACCAGCAGAGTTAGCTTCTTACTTAAACAACCAAAAAAAAAAAAAAAAAAGCACTTATTTTGTTACCAAATAAGTTCAGATTGGTCCAAACGAGAAAGCTTTGTACCAGTTAAATTTTATGTCAGAAGCAAGTAAGAAATCTGTTTGTGGGTTTTAGGCATTCCCACTAATTTGAGTTTATGACATGATATCTGTTTTATAGTAGGCTAAATCATTAACCAAGTAATTTTTTTTAGGCCTTTAAAATGTGTACTCTAACTACAACTGAAAGCCCTTAGATGCCCTCACATTTTCTCTTTTTAAAATATACTAATTACTCAGCTATATATTTAGCATCTTTTTATTTATAGATAGTTCTTCAAAAAACTTAAATCAGAATAAAAGGCTCTTGTTCTTGATCAAACAATACTTTAAGATGGAAAATTTGTATTGCATACAGTTTGAGAGGCACACAAATGTTTTGTGTTATCTACAATCCCAGACTCTATATATTCACTGTTTTTCTTAATTCATGAAATAATATTTTACTCCATTATTGGGTGAATTAACCCAAATCCAAAGGTCCTCACCTCTCCAGGGTTATATAAACGGCCATGTGCTGTCCAGGCCACCCGTGGCCTGTGCTCTTCTCTCGTCACAGTGCATTTGTATTCACTAAGGTGGAAAATGTATTTGTAACTAGAATAAATCAGAGAACTTCTTTGACAGAGGGAGGCCTGTATGAATTTAGGAAGTCAGAGGAAGGGAATCGTGTGTCTGCATTTTAACAGTGAGAGTGGGAGATTTTATTTTCCATTTTATTTTCTTACTCAAATACACCCTTTCCAGAGAAAATCCAGCCCACTGTTTGCTGGAAACCATCCTCACATCCAACTTGCTCCATTTCTAAATATATGGACAGTACTGAACATGGTTAACAGACTTGAGGGGATTCCCCTGAGCACACCTCGGTCCTGACTCTGCAAGCGTGAACTTGGGTGTTGCTTCCAGTGTGGCAGCTTGTCCCAGCTCCGAATTTGCCAGCCCCTGAATAGGTTAGACTTCAATAGCACTGAAGTTATGTCAAAAAAGATAATCTGAAGAAGTCCACCCTGACATAAACTGAGAAGATTAAAGGTCACCTCCTTTCCGTACTTCTCTTTGCTGCTGCCTTTCTGTGGATCTGTTAGGAAAATCAAAAGGCTTTGTTCCATAAATCAAAAGCCATTTAAACTCTGTGTATGTGTGTGTGTGTGTGTGTGTGTGTGTGTGTGTGTGTACATGTGTGTACATGTGTGTACATGTGTGTATGTACCTGTGCATATGGATGCATGTGTGTGCCTGTGGGTACATGCGTTTGTGTGCTCGTGTGTGTACATGTCTGTATGTGTGTGTGCGTGTGTGTCTTTGACTTTATGCTTCTGGTTTGTAGAGTCCTATGGGCTTTTTTAAATATTTTTTTATAATTACTCCAAATCAAATGTAAAGGGATAATTGCTGATAGAATCATTTTTGTTATTTTGAGATTTTTTGTGATGCTAATGTTTTCTTGCTTTAGGATATTGAAATTAAGCAAAGAAAATAAACATTAAATTGTCCATATTTTCAATTGGTTATATCTTCTTTCTAGTCCCATAGATAAATGCACTGGGGTGATGTTTTTGTTTCTTAGACACTGTACAATACTCTTTAGGATTTCTTCTGTTCAGTTGTTTTATAAAGTCACATAAATACCTACCCCAAGAATAACATCACTGCAGAGGGTTAATCTTCCAGTATTGCAGAATGCTGCCAGAGAGACGGTTAGAAGCTGACACTAACCCACACACTTTCACTGACAGTTACGTGAACCTGAGTCAAGAGATGCACCCTTCCTTACAAATAATGGGGAATTAAATACCATCTTCTGGATGGATTTCAGAATGTTATTGTCTCATCCTTCATGCAAGATGAAACAAATCATGTTCAAATAAAAATATGTAATATAAACATTAGGGATTATGCAAAATATGTTTGAAATATGGCCAAGTCTCCTGAATGGTAGTATATGTTTCCTGCTTCAAATAGTATCTTGAATGAAATACAGAAATATCTGAATGGAGCCCTCCTTTACACTGAAAGCAGAAAATATCTTGCCTCTTCTCTGACTCGTTTCCTTTAAATATGAATGGATTAACTTCCCTGTGTAATTTATTTCTGACTGCCTGCTGTATAGCTTTACACAGGAAGTACAGGCACCACACGGGGAAGTTACCAGGTAGGTTAGCAGGAAAGATGACTCTAGTGTGAAAAGGAGAGGTGATAGCAGACAGTTTAGTTTAAGCTTTAAGGAACTTGCTTCCGATCACACACACACACACACACACACACACACACACACACACACACACACACACACACAGGAGCTTTCTAAAGCAAGCAGCAACCGCTAACTAATCAGTTTGGTTCTTAAAAAGAAAGAAATGACAAACAAGGAATTTGTAACTAGAAAGTGTCCTGGGCCTCTGTGAGACTTCAAAAGGTACAGCTGGCTAGAGAATGCACAGGCCCCTGAGACGGAGGGATAAAAACTATAAACGTGCCCTCTAATGTCTTTTCTCCTGACCTCATGCCAAGGTTAAGATTGAAGAGTGTTTTTATGACTTTGAAACTGAGTTAAGGTAAAAGAATTTGATGCAAAACTTAAGAGGCCAGGCACCTTCCTTTCCTACATGGCCCCCCCTTCGAGGGGGCCACCTGCACCTTCCCACAGTGCTCCCGCCCCAATAGTTTGGGTTGTTACTATTGTCCAGGGGTCTTTAACATCTGTCACCATGGGTTCTTAGCACAATGAGGTTCTGTAGGCTGGATCGGGCAAATGTCTCAGTGTAGCTGTTTCTTTGCCCCAGTGGTCTTGGTCTCTATCATTACCCCAAACAAGTGCTAGGAAAATAGCAGAGGCTGCTGAAACTGAGGGACGCCCCTGTTAACTTCCTATAAGGCATGTCCGGTGATGCAGTATGAGGCTGGCTGTGCCCACCACATCACACAAAGTCACACTTTAGCTCACTCAAGATGTTGCCATTGAGAGCGGCCAGCGTGCAATTTATGAGCAGTGCATTTAAACTTCTAAGCAGTATTCTCTTCCTTCCTTCTCTTCCTTCCTTCCTTCCTTCCTTCCTTCCTTCCTTCCTTCCTTCCTTCCCCCCCTCTCTCTCTTCCTTTCTTTCTTCCTGTGGTATCTTAGCTCTCTCTGAAACAGTAAAACATGACCATTTCTTTTCAATCTCAATAGAAGGATATTTTAGCGATCTACATTTTTGAAGTGTATACATTATTTCACACCCTCTCAAAATATGCCCCTTTAAAAAGAATATAAGCCATGATTCTGAGCTGTGACTTTGGAAACAGGCTTGTTTGCCTATGTGAACTTTCTTCCTGTCTTCAGTCCTTCATACAGGCGTGTCTTGCCTGAGTACCCTGTGTGTGCCTCTATGAAGTCTGCCTATTTGCATCATTTCCTTTTTTCAGGAAATGCTTTGCATATCCTATTGATTAAGCCAGTCTTTATGCATTCATAATTAAGCCAGTCTTTATAACAGCAACATTTACAAGTTATTAGACTCAAAAACAGTGTTTATTTCTTAATCTGATTTTAAGAGAGGCACTAATAATGGGTACATGTGGATGAGTTGTGGAGTGTGTTTTACAAGACTGCAATGGCTCTGATTTCCCACCACCAAATAACCAGTAACTAAAATGAGATCCTTCACAGAAAGTGAGCCCACTCCTAAATGGAGAGAGAAGGAAATCCATCTTAGGAGGGAAAAACAGGCCCTCTTTGAAAATGGCTCCTCCATAGGACTAACCCATGAGTACTATTGAGGAAGGAGGTACAAAGAGCAGCCGTCCAAGCTTTGTGCCAAAGACAGGACAGCTGCTGTGCCTGGGAGCCCAGCCGCTCTGCCTAGAGCCCAGTGGAGCCCTTCCTCACAGAGATTCAAAACCCACACAAGATACTTTCTGGGTTTAAGATTTTTCAATGAAATCAGAAAACTAAGCACATCCTCTGAGGGTTTGACTTTTCTGACAAAGGTTTAAGCCAAAGAGGAAAGGTCTCCCACATTTCCTAAGTGGAAGGACATGTAACAAGAAAGAAAGGGGCACAAAGAAAGCCAGATGATTAAGGCCGACCCGAAAGAAAAAAAAATGACGAAAACATAAAAGGAAAATCTGGTTCACACCCAATTGTATTTTGAGGGTCAAATCCACCCAGAAAAACACAAGGCCTGGCCTGATGATTAACCCTGCATTACAGAAGGCTTTGTTTTTACACTAAAAGCGGTTTGACTCACAAAGCAGTGTCTGCACAAGACTTAATTGCATCCTTGGGTCAGTTGCAAGATCATTCAGGTCAGGCTCTGGGGGTCTGAATGAGGGAATCTTATGCAGAATCAGCCTCCAGCTTGTGGGTTCCTAGACACCCAAGAATGCCTGTTGTTATTGTCTTACTCTTGTAACTTCTTAGTGTTCTGCAACAAAACATGTACCAGTTATGGTATTTCTAGGTAGAGTTAGTTATGAAAGGAGGGAAAACTCAGGGGTGTGGAGATTCGTCCACGATTATTTTCTTGAAAGAAATCCTGCCAATAATTAAAAAGAAAAATTCTGGTGTAAATCAATGGCCATACTTTGGAAAATTACCACGTTACTTAATTAGATTTCTCTTTCTTTTTCTAATCTTTTTTTTTTTTTTTCTGTCAGTAAGGGCTGGATTCAGAATTGCTCATCTGCAATTTGAAAAGACACCTCGCTTCTTCAATTTAGATTTTGTGTTCTTTGGGGTGGCAGCACAAAATTGCTCGGTCATAAAAGTGATTTGTTTAGCACAAGTTCATTTTGTATTGTTTGTGGTTTTATTTCACTAAATATAGAATAGACTCGAAGTTCAAGAAACGCTACGTATATAAAAATAATTAGAAAGTTCTAAGTGAAAAGCCCAAGACAAAGGATGCTGACAGCGATGATGGCCAGAGAATGCATGGCAGTTGATTTTGCTCTGGGCCTTTGACAATGCAGCTGCCCCTGGGCTTCTCCGGGCGGCTCTGCCAGTTTGCTGCAGTTCCGTACACGCTGAAGGCGACGGGAGCGAGTCAGGGCCTTGTCATCTCTGGTCAGAAGAGTAGTTTGTCAGGAGAGTTTTCAATAATAAAAGCATCAGGAACTCATCAGAATATTTGCTTCTTTTTGACAAAAGAGGCAAGTGTCAAGAAAAACCTGGGCTTTCCTCGAAGAACCTGGAGGCTCCCCGCATAGCCGCAGACTCCAGAAACTTCGTGTGCAAAAGAGCTGTATTGATTCCTGTAGACTCTTGTTATGTGTGACATCCAACAGTATAAGCCACCATGATTTTGCCTGTTTGTAGCAGAATGAACAACGTCGATTAGTGGGCAGCACATTATGAGTTAGGAATGGTGGCCTCGGCAGAACCCCGTGGAAACATAAGTGGTAATCCAGCAAGGGACAGACAGCGCAGGCTCCCTCCACAGCCCTCTAAACGGTTACAGGTTACATAAGTGATAATCCAGCAAGGGACAGACAGCGCAAGCTCACTCCAGAGCCCTCTAAACGGTTAACTATTGACATATTGGTTGGGTGTCTAATTTTTTTTTTCTGAGCTAAAAAGAAAAACAACGAATTTTCGTGTCATAAACAAATACATCAGTTGCTTAAGGGTTATACGGAATTTGAATGCAAATAGCAGGTTGTAATGACACCCCAGAGACTGACATTGTAGTCCATTTCTTGAGAACGCATGGTGGCAAACTTGGTTTTTGCTACTGGTTTCCCTAGTAACTGGAACAACATATTGTGGAGGACATAAAATAATATCCTGTTCAGCCACCGAGCGTCCTGAACGAAAACATAATTGATTGTGCATGAGGTACAGGATTATTGTGTCCTCTGCACTTCGGTGAGGTGTTGCAGCTGAAATGAATGTAGCTGGAAATTGTCTTAATTTTTGTTTTTCAAACCAGCCATTTTACTTCTAATCATCTCATTGCAAAAGCACTAAAATTCCCAGCAGCGTGGAATGTTCTGTCTTCAAGAGCAGCAGATTATTGAATAGAATTGCAGCTGGTCCACAATCCCTCGGCCTAGGGGGAATAATGCTATTTTTTGCACTTGGAAGGCATACACTATGACATTGTATATATCAGTGGCATAGTCATGATGCTTATTTTCCCAAACTTACATGGAATGTAGCGCACATCCATGTAGCTGTTGTAACGTGTGCAAACAGAAGTCTGGCTTGTACCCTGTGTATTCTTGAATTGGAAATAGGGACAAAGACTCCGAAAATTCTATTTTAATTCTGTTTCTGCAGCTGGTCGACTGTACTGCTGTGGGCAAATTATTAGATCTCTAGCGTCTCAATATCCTTATCTATAAAATGGGAATAATAACCCTGCTTCACAAGGGTATTATATGGATAATTACTTGATGTGTGCAAAGAGCTTTGAAGATAGAATATGCTAAATCTTATGATTGTTTTAAACTACATATGCAGCAGTATGTTACAGACATAAAATGAGAGAGTGCTTTAATGAGCTTAGAAAATTGGAGGCCTCTGGTTTAGGATAAGAGTGTCTGGAGACCAAGCAAAGCTTTGTCTATTTTACTGTTCCTGCAAATAGCATTTCCTAGAATCATATGGCAGCTGGATTGCTCAGCAATTGATTTCGATGCTATTCTTTCTAGAAATACTGGGTTCCCAAGGAGGTGATGATGTTATGTCACAGGCACCCCTGCTCTAGTGAACGTCATGCGCCCCCCCCCCAATTTATTGGGAAATTGATCTCCCTCCAAGCAGATCTGTGGAGGAATTAGAATCTGGATGGAGATTTTTCCAGATGGGGCTATTGCCTCCCTGAATATCTCGTTAGCATCTTTACAAGCAGAGGGTCCATCTCTCCTCACACCAGTGAGGAATTCCTTTTATGGGAAGCAAGATAGTCAGGAAAAGCACCCCAGCTACTAGGCATGCTTAATAAATTTGTTCACTTATACAACTAATATTGCAGATATGCTATGAGCTAGCTACTATTCTAAGCCTTTAGAGCAATGTTTCTCTTTAGGAAGGTTGAGAACCACTGTTGTAGAGTTTACAATGGAATGTTAGAATGTGGTTCCAGCCCCAAAGCTTTTTCCCAATGGGACAGGGAAGGTTACCATATGCGATATTCTCCAGAAGAGTGTGCTGTGAGTGAGTTTCATGTACAAAGAAGTCTAGCTGGTCCAGGAGTATTTGAAATGACAAATAAACTGAGGAGTAATTGCACTTGAGCTGGACCTTATGTACAGGAAGGGTTTCAGAGATAACCATGAGGAATAGGAAGGTAGAAAAGACAGCAACAATTATTTGGAGAAGGAAAAGGAGTTGTTTTGTCTTATTGACAGTTTTCTTTGCGTTACAGAAGCTTCTCAGTTTCAGGAGGTCCCATTGATTAATTCTTGCTCTCACAGAGTCTGTGCTACTGATGTCCTATTTAGGAATTGGTCTCCTGTTCCTATGCATTCAAATGTATTACCCACTTACTCTTCTATGAGGTTCAGTGTGGATAGATTTATATCGAAGTCTTTGATTCATTTGGACTTGAGTTTTGTGTATGGCGATACATATGGATCTAGTTGCATTCTTTTACATGTTGAGAGCCAGTTATACCAGCACCATTTGTTGAATATATTTTCTTTTTTCCATTTTATATTTAGCTTCTTTGTCAAAAACTAGGTGTTCATAGGTGTGTGGGTTGATACTGGTTCTTCAATTTGATTCCTGTCCACCTGTCTGTTTTTATGCCAATACCAAGCTGTTTTCATTACTATAGCTCTATTGTAAAGCTTAAAGTCAGGGATGGTGATACCTTCTGAGTTTCTTTTACTGTACAGGGTTGTTTTGGCTATACTGAATTTTTGTTTTTCCAATGAATTTGAGTATTGCTCTTTCAAGGTCTGTGAAGAATTGTGCAGGGAGATTGATGGGGATTACTTTTGGTAGGATTACCACTTGTACTGTGTTGGTCTTACCTATCCAAGAGCCTGGGAGATCTTTCTTTTTTTTTTAAATGGGAGATCTTTCTATTTTCTGATAACTTTAATTTCTTTCATTAAAGAATTGAAGTTCTTGTCATACAGGTGTTTTGTTTGTTTGGTTAGAGTTACCCCAAGATATTTTATGTTATCTGTGGCTATTGTGATTGACTTCTCAGCCCATTTGTCATCTGTATATAAGAGGACTAGTGATTTTTTTTTCTTTTTCTTTCTTTTTTTTTTAGAGTTAATCTTGTATCCTGCCACTTAGCTCAAGGTGTTTACCAGCTGTAGGAGTTCCTTGGTAGAGTTTTTCGGGTAACTTATGTAGACTATCATATCATCTGCAAATAGTGAAAATTTGACTCTTCCTTTCCAGTTTGTATATCTTTGATCTCCTTATGTTGTCTTACTGCTCTAGCTAGAACTTCAAGTTGAAGAGATATGGAGAGAGTGGACAGCCTTGTATTTTCCTGATTTCAGTGGGATTTTTTTGAATTTCTCTCCATTTAGTTTGATATTTGCTGTTGGGTTACTGTTGCCTTTATTATGTTTAGGTATGTTCCTGTTATCCCTGATCTCTCCAAGACCTTTATAATGAAGGGGTGTCAAAGGCTTTTTGTCAGCATCCAGTGAGATGATCATGTGGTTTTCTTTTTCAGTTTGTTTATATGGTGGATTACCTTGATGGATTTTCATATGTTGAGCCATCCCTGCATCTCTGTGATGAATCCTTACTGGTCATGGTAGATAATTTTTCTGATGTGTTCTTGAATTCAATTTGTCAGTATTTTATTGAGGATTTTTACACCTATGCTTATGAGGGAAATTGGTCTGTAATTCTCTTTCTTAGTTGTATCATTGCATGTGGTTTATGTATCAGTGTAATTATAACCTCATAAAAAGGTTTGGCATTGTTCCTTCTGTTTCTATTTTGTGGAATAACTTGAGGAGTATTGGTATTAGCTCTTCTTTCGTTTCTGGTAGAATTCTGCACTGAATCCATCTGGGTCTGGGCTGTTTTTTTGTTGGGACACTATTGATAACTATTTCTATTTCCTTAGGGCTTTTAGGAGTATTTAAGTTGTTTATCTGTTCTTGATTGATTTTGGTTTGTGGTACTTATCCAGAAAATTGTCCGTCTCCTTAAAGTTTTCCAATCTTGTGGAATACAATGTGAGCTGAAGATTCTCTGGATTTCCTCAGTGTCTGTTGTTATGTCTCCTTTTTTTTTCCCTGATTTTGTTAATTTGGATATTCTCTCCCTGTCTTTTGGTTAGGTTGGATAATGATTTGTCAATTTGGTTGAATTTCTCAAAGAACCAACTCTTTGTCTCATTGATTCTTCGAATTATTTTCTTTGTTTCTATTTATTGATTTCAACCCTCAATTTGACTGTTTCTTATTTTCTACTCCTTCTGGGTGAGTTTGCTTCTTTTTTTTTTTCTAGCAGTTTTATTAATTCACTGGTGTGAGATTTTTCCAGCTTCTTTATGTAGGCATTGAGTGTTACGAACTTTCCTCTCAGCACTGCTTTCATTGTGTCCCATTAGTTTGGGTACATTGTGAGGTCATTTTCATTAAATTTTAGGAAGTCTTTTATTTATTTATTTTTTGTTTATTTCTTCTTTGACTCAGTTGTGGTTCAGTTAATCATTGTTCAGTTTCTATGTGTTTGGGGGCTCTGTGAAATTAATGTTGTTGAATTCTAGCTTTTAAGCTATGGTGATATGATAGGGTACAGGGATTTATTCTAAAAAAATTCTAATTTTTTGTATCTGTTGAGGTTTGCTTTGTTATCGAGTGTGTGGTCAAGTTTTGATAAGGTTCCGTTGGAAAGAAAGTATATTCTTTTGTGTTTGGGTGGAATGTTCTATAAATGTCTGTTAAGTCCATTTGAGTCATAATCTCTGTTAAGCTTCTGTCTGGCTGATCTGTCCAGTGGTAAGAGCAGAGTGTTGAAGTCTCCCACTATTAGTATGTGGGGCTTTATTTGTGATTTAAGCTTTAGTGATGTTTCTTTTACAAATGCAGGAGCCCTTGTGTTTGGGGCATAGATGTTCAGAATTGAGATTTCCTTTTGGATGGATTTTTCCTGTGATGAATATGAAATGCCCTTATTTATATTTTGGATTGATTTTAGTTTGAAGTCTATTTTGTTAGATATTAGGATAACTACACCAGCTTGTTTCTTAAGTTCATTTGACTGGAAAAATTTTTCCCAACCCTTTACTCTGAGGTAATGTCTTTCTGTGAGTTTGAAGTGTATTTCTTGTATGCAGCAGAAGGATGGATTCTTTTTTCATATCCAATCAGTTAGGTTGTGTCTTTTCATAGGTGAATTGAGACCATTTATATTAATGGATATTAATGACCAGTGATTGCTAGTTCCTTTATTTTTGCTTTTGTTGTTGGTGATGGCATTGTGTTCAATTCCCTTCTTTGGGGTTTGCTGCAGTAAGCTCATCTAGTTCCTGTGTACTTTTGAACATAGGTGATTTCCTTGGGTTGGCGTTTTCATTCTAGTGTTTTCTGTAGGGCTGGGTTTGTGGATAGGTATTGTTTAAATTTGATTTTATCATTGAATATCTTGTGTTCTCCATCTATGTTTACTAAAAGCTTTTCTGGGTAAAGTAGTCTGGGCTGGCATCCTTGGTCCCTTAGTGCCTGCATAACTTCTGACCAGAAGTTGGCTTTTATTGTTTCTGTTGAGAAGTCAGGTGCAATTCTGATAGGTTTGCCTTTATATGTTACCTGGCCTTTCTCCTTTGCAGCTCTTAATATTCTTTCTTTATTCTGTGTGGTTATTGTTTTGTGGTTATGTGACTAGGAGACTTGTGTTTTTGCAATAGTTTCTGGAAAGCGTTGCTGTTGCTTCACCTGGTGTTCACTCCTTGCTCCTAGGCCTAGACTGGGAACTCCCTGGATGCTGCTCTAGGTCTGAAGCTCAGTTCTTCCTGACACTACTTCTGGGCTGGGATCAGGCTTCTCACTGAAGCCACTTCTGGGCTCTGACGGTGTTCCTGGGTCTGAGGCTCCTGGCTCCCTTCACAGTGCTCCAGGCCTGAAGCCTTATTACTTTATTTTTGAGAAAGGATATTACCTCTGCCTAGCCTGGAACTCACGTAGATCAAGAAGCTTCAAGGTGCATCTGACTGTCCCAAGTGCTGGCCTTAAAGGTATGTGCAAGTACACTCAGAAATATTATTTATTTTATTTTATTTGTTTTTAATTTTTGGTTTTTCAAGACAGAGTGTCTCTGTGTAACAGCCCTAGCTGTCCTGGAATTCTCTCTGTAGACCAGACTGGCCTCGAACTCACAGAGATGTGCCTGTCTCTGCCTCCTGTGTGCTGGGATTAAAGGCTAGTGCCACTACTGCTTGGCCTAACAATATTTTCTTAAACATTCTTCACCTTCAAAAAAAAACTTTCTGGATTTTGATTTTGTGTGTGTTCATAGTTGAAAATAACTGCTAAACAGATTGATAGATACAAATTATTTTTTGTACTAAATTCTATGCATTTGTATTAAAGATATTTCCTGCTGTTAGCATCTTGATAAAGAAGAGGGATATAAAACAGAGGTGATGTCCTTCAAACAAGAAAGGATCAGAAGAGTCAGATCCACCCATCCTGAGCCCCCTTGCCCCAGTGTTTATTTGATGTGTGCTTGTGCCAAGTCACTTGCCAATGTCTTTGTGTTTTCTGGAAACTTGAATTGCTGTAGTAGATTAGACAGTGACTCAGGGAACTGAATGTACTGAGTACAGTGCTTGTTACAAGTGACAATATTCTGGAAGATTCACTGAGTAATTGTCTCAGTTACCTCTGTAGTTCTTTGCGTCCTCCTAGGTCAGAGCATCTTTTCTATGGACCCAGAGCTCTGAAGCAATGACCTGACCTTTCAGAGTGTTTCTAAGCATAGCAGAGGTCTGTTACCTTGATTAAGATGGTGCCTGGATTATAATAGTAAATGTTTCTAACTTCTACCATGAGCATTTGAACAAGTTGAGTGGTTGGAAGGAGAATAAGAAATCAGAATTTTTGTCTCCTATTCCCAGCCCCATTACTGACTTGCTAGGGAAGGATAAATACATCACAAATAAATAAATAAACAAATCACTTAACCTTTCTTTCTTTCAGTTTCAGCACAGTGAGAGCCAAAGCCTTTGCTTTTTAAGGGCTTTGAAATCATTGACTCAAAGAGTGGCGAAGCTTATTAAGTTCCCAGTGTCTCTGCCTTCCTTGTGTGTGCTCTGAGTGTTTGCTTTTCATTTGGGAAATGAAATATTTCCTTAACACTGATGTGTGGTAACTGTAGAAATTAGCGAAACCTGCCAGTTTCTCAGATAAAATCAGAGGACAAATGAGTCAGGCAGTTAATTATGTGCCAGAATAGATTAGGAGACAGGACAGCTTCCGGAGTCTGCTGATGGCTGTCCCAAGTTCAGGATGACAACTCTGGAAGGTAAAAGAGAGGGTGGGGGTTATAGAGATAAAAGAAGCCAGGCTCCTGCTTCCCAGCCCCACTCTTCCTGCACCATGCCAGGATTTCTTCATGGTTTGCATCCCTTTGCTTGCAATGCCTACAAGCTCTTCCTGCAGGGCCAAGCCTCTCGGCTTGGTAATTTTTAGGTTCTTGCCATTCCTTGATGTCTTTTATTTAAGAACTAAAACCTACTTCATTTAAAGTCATTTTCTTGGCTAGTCATCATTTTCTTCTCTATCATCTATAAATTTATCCTTGAAAGTACAAACACATTTCCTTCTATATGTACAAGGATACTATAAACTCATGTAATATTTCTGTTTGCATGAGAGATAGGGAATAAAACAAACCATCCCATTTTTATTCACTTGCTATTATTCTTAATAATTTTTAAATGATGAACATAGTCACTAAAACATTATTGAGACACTGAAACATTGCCATTGTTTTGCTTCTGTGCATAAGGCAGACAAAGAGTTATGGATTGTTGGCCAAATGAGATCTGTTACACTTCTTATAAATCTTTTATTCAATGTATTTTGTCAAAAATCAATATTATGTTGATGTAAAGCATAAAGTACAATACCCGATGAGTTTTATAAACAAAGCTTCCTTTGAAGCTTTATGATACACTTTAATAGGCCACATTTATTTGAATTTAGGGTTGTATTTTCCTGCGTACATGAATAGGCCTTTTCCTTAAAAATTTGTGAACTCCAAGCTTTATTTTTATATATGGATGTACAAAACAGATATGGATAACAACAAATGTGTCTTCAGCTTTTGCTGCAGCAGAGTTTGTCATGTAACAATTCTCCAAACAACTAGTATAAACACAACAATAAGCCACAGACCTGGTAATACACATGCAGGTATTGTCCTTGTGTTAATATTCTTTGAAGGAAATCTTAGAGTGCTCATGAATTTCAACACTTCTCATACAAGCCATGTAAATATAGTGATTAACAATCTGCTGTATTCACCATTCAGGACATGAGATTTAGTATTTTCCTAATTACAGAGACTCGTGTGGGAGGATGTGACTGCTAAAGAAGATTAAACCATTTGTATTTGTTCCTTGCTGCTTTATAGCATTAACTCACAAACTCAGTCCCGCTGCATTGAGGGCTGAGGAATTTGATTAGCGGTGCAGTGGAGCCGGCCAATCTTGGCTTGAGACAGTAGACTCCATTAATTGTCTACCGGCAGTGATTTAGCTGTATCATCTTCCCACAGCCTTGCTATTGATAGGGACATTTGAAATCTGATGAAAATTACTGTTTAATAATGAAGACTTGGAAAAAGCCCACCTGGCAGAGGCATTCCCGCCTCACCCCTTCACTTCTGAAGGAGAGAGGGAGAGGAAAAAAAAAAGAAAAAAACGAACTTTGTGAAACTTAAAATGTTACTCTTTTTCTTTGTAAAAACATATTTTGAAAATAGGTTTTAGAAAAATGTGAGCCAGGTGGTGGTGGCACACACCTTTAAGCCCAGCACTTGGGAGGCGGAGGCAGGTGGATCTCTGTGAGTTCAAGGCCAGCCTGGTCGGCACAGTGAGTTACAAGAAGGCTACAGCTACACAGAGAAAATCTGTCTCAGGGGAGGTGGGGAAACCAAAAAAACCTAAATATGCTAGCATAGGAGGGTATTAAATTTCTTCTGTTAGTCATTGGCTTTGTTTGCGTCACAGTTCCCATGAACACTGTTAGTCTTGTATTTGTATGCCCGCTTATGGTTGAATATGGAGGGTGCTCATGGTGGCAGAAGTTTTCACTTAACTGTGGCTCCTCAGCTCACCCTTCTGAACATAGGAGACAGAGGTATCCAATATTACACAAACAGGAGTTTGGCTAATATTTCAAGTACATTTATTAGCTTTCATTTAGTGTGCACAGTGTGTGTGCCTGCCAAGGCTTATAATATGTGGCGGTCAGAGGGAATCTTGCAGAAGTCTGTCTGTCTCCTCAGAAGTCTCAGGGAATGAATTCAGGCCATCAGGTTTAGTAACAATTACCTTTGTCTGATGACCCTCTGGCCCCTATATTACATCAATTCAAGCTTGCAAATTTCAATATGGTTGTCTTCTCGTGTGTGTGTGTGTGTGTGTGTGTGTGTGTGTGTGTGTGTGTCTATGTGTGTCTGTGTGTGTCTATGTGTGTGTGTCTGTGTGTGTGTGTGTGTGAATGCATATGCACACGTGTGTACCTGTAGAACACTGACGTTGTTGGGAATTGTCTTAGATCTTTCTTCCACCTTATTCACTCCAGGCAGAGACTTGTAAGCAAACCCAGAGCTCACTGATGCAGCTTGTCTCCCTCAGCAGCTTGCTCGGGGTCCCTCTGCTCCCATCTGAGTCAGGAATTTACAGGGAGGCTGTTGTGCTCACAAGGCCTTGATGAGGATGCTGCTGACACACTTGGTCCTCTTGCTTTCCTGCCGCACTTAAGCCACAGAACCCCTCAGCTTCAGACTTAGAGATAGATGTATTTTAGTTTTATTTTATGTGTCTGAATGTTTAGCCCGGATGAATGTATGAGCAGCACATGCATGGTCGGTGCACATGGAACTCAGAGGGAGTCAAGATCCCTTGGAACTGGATCTATGGATGATGGTGAGCCCTCATGTGAGAGGCTGTAAGAGCAGCAGCTGAGCCATCCCCCCAGCCCTCAGAGCTACCCATGATGAATCCAATGCACCCCCCAGAGGAAGCCTTTGTTGATTAAGAAAAAAAACATATTACACGCATAGTAGAGGTTTCAAGCTTTCTAAAACAGAACCTATCCGTGGGGTTAGTGCCATATCAAGCAGGCCTTTTTTGTCAGGTTTGAAGAAACAGATAGTTATTAAATTTAGATGTTCATATTCTCCCACTCAGGTGAGCTTCCCAGAGAGTTTTTCTAAGATTTCAGAGTTGCATTTCTTAGAGTTGACAGCTCAGTGCACAGAAGACATCCCTTAAATGGTCTTCTGCTTTTCCCTGAGGCAGAGTTTACAGTGAGCTTATGTAGCAGTCTGTATGGCCGTGAGGATACCAAGTGGTGTCACTGGGTGGTGTCACTGTCTGTCCAGAGCCTCACACTGCACTTTTCAGGCCCGTATTTAAGGTGAAGCAGCAGGTTTGTAGATACCCGGGTCAGATCTTCACTGTGAGTCACTTAGTCTGTCATTGCTTCAGGGAGAGGCTCTGATCTGATCTGGGGCTGAAGCATGCCTAATGTATGCTTGCAGTTACTCTCTTTGGCACCTGAACTTCTGAGAATCAATCCCTTGTGGAGATGAAGAAATGAAGGGCCAGAGACACAGCAGCTCAGAAAGCAGGCTGATGATGAAGGGAAAACAGAGGAAAAAGGCTGAGATTCCAGTGGGAAGTAGCCAGGGAGAGCCACCCAGAGAGCCGTGAGCTGAAATACTCAGAGCCTGCAGGGGTTTCTACTTCCATGCCTCCTGCAGGGGGACAACATGCATCCCATAGTGTGGAAAGACGCACAGTAGCCCAGGGTTAGATGCAGGATTTGAGTCTCAGTCTTGAGGTTTGTAGACTGGAAATCTTACACACATCATTTCTTTTAACTCCCATTTTTCTCATTTCTGATTGTGTTTGTAGGTCAAGTGGTACATATTTAGACATGATCAGAGCCAGTCAACAGCTCTTTATTCCTCGAGAAGCCTCATCAGAGACTATCTCTCTCTCCGATCTAGTCATTCCTTTAACATATATATATATATATATATATATATATATATATATATCTGTATGTATGTATGTATGTACATTGTGATATGCATGCTCCATCCTCTGCAAAGCCCAGTTATTTCCAAAAGTTGATATTAAGTCAGTAGGGGGGAAATGCTTGCAGATCCTTTTACAGGAATTTGACTAGAAACAGGCTATTTTTCCATCCTTAATATATGAAGGATGCCATTTAGCTAGGCATTTATTTTGCCACTACTCATTAAAAGACCCATGGATATGTATGAATATATGTATATTATAAAATATTATGTCTTTATATTTATTTATATAGACATAATGTTTTTTCTTAGACCAGTCTCACTCTGCATCCCAGGCCTGTATCCAATTGGAAATCTCCGTTTCATCTTCCTATGTAGCTATGAATCAGGTACCCCTACCTAATTTGATATGTCACTGTTTGTCCTTTTTACAGTGAGCACTGACTGTAAGTGTAGGATAACCTTT
Organism: Cricetulus griseus; assembly: GCF_003668045.3. Taxonomy (NCBI): domain Eukaryota; kingdom Metazoa; phylum Chordata; class Mammalia; order Rodentia; family Cricetidae; genus Cricetulus; species Cricetulus griseus. The sequence continues at coordinate 11,195,337 of NW_023276806.1, read as the reverse complement.
GACTCAGCACAACTTTTTATGTTTATTACATCCCTTATCTAGTGACTATGTGTTACCCTAAAACAGGAAAGAGAAGAGGTCATCCTTAATATTTTCCAGGTAACAGTCATTTTAACAGGCCTGTGACCCAAATAAACATTAAACAAAAATATGGCTAGGGCCCAGAGGTCGTTCATTCCTCTGATGACAACTGTACTTTCAAAAAAGTGAAATTGTATTTCTCAGTTATCCTTTGATCAAATAAAGTTATCATCTGTAATAGGAAACTCTTTCAAGTTGTCAGTTTATAGGTTATTTTCAAATTGGTTGTCAGTCATGCACCTGGCTCAGAGAAGCAGGGAGCTTATCCTTTTCAATATCTTCCTTAAGACTTTATTATGTTTTGTACGTTGATAAAATTGGTGAATTGTGTGAGTGAGATTAGTCTCAACATGTGTACACATGTGTCAGATTCCAAACTGGTCAGAGTCTGTAACCAAACATTTCTTCCGGATTTGGAGAATGTTAAATAATCCTGTGTTTGGTTTGTTGTGAGTTTCACATTGGCCCAATGTCTATCCATGGAATTCTTCAAAATTGAGGGTGATATGAGGTTGTAGTATGAGATTTACAGTTTTCTGTTAGATGTGTGAGACGAAAGTGAAAGTATATTGAATTCTTTACAACTAAGGAATGTATCCCCATTGTTACTTTACTCATTAGTAACAATAAGTAATACATACGAAATTGACGTCAATGGGTATTTAAATTTTCCACAGTAATTCTTATATAAGATTATAAAGAGTAAAGTAAAAGGACTTCTGATGGGTAGTAAGATTTTTACAATAAGCATAAGCATGGAAAAATTTTGACGAATGAAATGTTAATTATGAAGCTTGTAATAGCTACAAGTTAATTATTGTGACATGAAATGGATAGCAGCAGGAGCTGGGAAATTGATGTCAGGTGAGTGGAAACTCCCTAGGATGCGCTCAGTCCCAGATAAAGTGATTGGAAAAGCAAAGAAGCTATTGTGATATGTGTGTGTGTGTGTGTGTGTGTGTGTGTGTGTGTGTGTGTGTGTGTGCGCACGCGTGCGCGCATTCCCAGACGGAGCCAGATTAATTCCAAAAGTTGATATTAAGTCAGTGGGGGGAAAATCCACACAGATCCTTTTACAAAAGTTTGATTAGAAATAGCCTGTTTCCATCTTTAACGTACAAAGAATGCCATTTGTCTGGGAGGATATTTTGCCACTATTCATTAAAGGGTCCACTGAGCCTTGCATCCACCCCTTCCTCCCGCTGCAATTGTTTCACGTCCCATGATACTAAGTGTAATTTGTTCTTTTTTTACTGTCTGCTCTTTATAGGCAAGGAGAAGCATGTGGCTTTTAGATCCTTTTGTTTCATTACATGGCAAATTAGGGACCCTTCCACTAGCCTGGCTTTGACATTTCATTAATTCTTGGGACCAGCAATGAGAGGAAGAGAGGATGCCAAAAGTGCCTGGCAAAGCCACGTCTCTTGCTTTCTCTTTCTCCTTCCAACATTAGGTGTGGAGGGGCTAGGACGTTACACTGACTGAAGATGTTTCAGCTGTTTATTACGCCAGCGCTATCTACAAAATCTTTATTGGTTTACTGTCAGGTTTTGTTCCTATACTTATAATTTCAGGAAATAAATGGGCAAATCAAACACACATACACACACACACACACACACACACACACACACACACACCCACCCCACTACCACCACCACCTCCACCACCACCACCACCACAATCACACATATACACGTCACACAATTTCTAACAATTGCTTTTATATTCAGAGTTATGGATCTAGTAATTGAAGAACAGGCTCAGAGGTTGAAAGCACACAGGCTCTTGTAGAGGGTTGGATTTCTATTCCTAATACCTAGGTCAGGCAGCTTACAACGAACTCCAGCTCCAGGGGACTGGATGCCTCTGGTCTCCAAGGACACCTTTACTCACATGTAACGTCTCTGCTCTCCATTTGCATAACTAAAAATAAATAAGTAAAGAAATCATGAAGAAAAAAGGATTGAGGGTTCCAAATGGACACAAGGAGGACATTTTGCCTCCCTCATGATTTGACTTGGCAAGCACACCATACAGCAAATACTCCTGATGTCCAGGTGGGCACATTAGCCTCTTTAAACTTTGGCAGTGCTTCATGAAGAATGTCAAATGCAGCTCTAGCAGTAATAGGAATTGAAGACAATGTGTATCTCACAGAAAGGTAAACAATGGGAGGCATGTGTGTCATGATTCCACTTCCTCTAATCTGTCTCCTGTGACATCATCAATACGTTTGCCCCTCTCAGTTCTTAGCCCTCAATGAACTAAGCTTGCTTTTAGTTTTCACACCCACCCTTGTGTGGATGGTGTTGTAGGTGGTGTACTATGGATTGGTACTCTACTATTTCATAAGCCAGCGTCTGAGGCTGCTATTTCCTAGAAAATGAGTGGACTAAGGACTGTTTGGAAAATACAAATTTTATGTGTATGTGTGTGTACCCGAGTGTATATTTGTGCACCATGTACAGGAACCCACAGAGGTCAAAAAAAGGCATCAGGTCGACTGGAACCAGAGTTACGGTAGGCTTTAAGGTACCACATGAGTACTAAGAACTGAACACGTATCCTCTGCAAGAGCAGCAAGTGCTCTGAATGACTGAGCCATCTCTCCAGCCCTAGTTGACTGAATCCACTCCTTCACAGCTGCCCTTGTTTCCACCTTGACTCCTATACAACACCCAGCAATTGTACCACACTGTTTTTTACTGTTTGGTTTTGAATGCTGTTAGATTTCCACAGATGGTGATAATAGGTATTGCAATGTGTGTATAGCAAAATATTGTTATGCCCCAGTGTTACAGTAGGCAGTGGTTTCTTATGAATGAAGTTGGTCTGTAAATATGTCACAGGACCTGACTTTTCTAAGGAACAGAGCATGTGCTCGCACACGCAACTATGTGTAGTGGAATCATGCTACACATTCACTCCTGCCCTTGTGCTTGCTACCCAAAGATTGCATGATCATCTATCATCCTTTGCCTCACATGCTCTTCCCCTTAGGGAGGCAGACCCTGTATTAAAGCTGCTGGCATTCTGTGGAGTAAGTAGCACCATCAACCCCCAGTACAAAGCCCTACTTGGCCTGTATGTAGCCTGCCAGCTTTCTATGTAACTGTGTGTGCTTTCAAAAAGAAACTCTTGTGGGGTGGTGGTGGTGCTGTTATCTAGTGTATTGACTTGAATATTCATGTTACAGGGATTAAGTCCATAAATTTCAAAATTTAACTGCAGAAAAAGAAATGTATCTTAATAGGAAATAAATCTACCTAGATGAATATGGGTCATTCCAACAAATGGTGGAATTCTACTTGACCAGTCTATTTGGTGGAATGACGTGCATTCCGTATGTAACATTTGCAGATTATGAAGGCATGCTTATGTTCCCATTTTGATAGCTACATGTTCATTAAAAATGTCTCTTCAGTGTAAAGAATGCTTTCATATCATCACAAAAAAGTGGCCAACACGATTTAACATATTCTTAATGACTTCATTATGAAAATCAATTGTTCCACTCTCTGTTACCCTTAGGACTTCTGACCTCTGTGCTCTTCTGGAAAACACCACAGAGAGGTGAGGTTGCATTCTGACTTTTGCTAGTATCGACATTTTTCATTGTTAGCATGCAGTTTTCACTGTGCTAATGTCACAGCTGTAGGAAGACTAAAGACTTGGTGAATGAAATAGAGTCAGAGATCACCCTGGGAATCCCATTCCCAGAGACCTAGGAGTCTGTTACATCATCAGCTTTTGGATCCGCTTAGCCAGGTTCCTCTGCTTTGGTGCTGCTCAGGGCATAGCATGGGGTGTGTGTGTGTTGGGGCGTGCTCCTGTACCTTACTGAAGGACTGGACTAAAAGGCTGTCAGGAATGGGACGAAGGTGGCATCTGGTTCATGCATGTGCAAGCTTGTTCGGCGGTTGTGGAAAAGGTGTCAATGCCTTGGAAGCTCTGAGGATGTCTATCAGCAACCAGCCCTGATAGAATGTAGTCACAGGGGCCAAAGCCCTGTCTTTTCCAGGTATTGGGTGTTTTGGGACAGACTGGGCAGCAGTTAGAAGGTCAAAGGCAGACTGACAACCTTTCCTTAGGTGAGAAGGAGACAATTGCTGCATATAAAAGCCACCAAGTGTCTTGGAGATGTTTGCAGCAAACACACCTTCTGCATCTCAGTTAAGGAAGAAGAAATCAAGGCCACTTTCTGCATTTGAACAGAGGAAAAAATAAGCACCTCTATAAAATATGGATCAAGTGTCAACGCTTTTTCCTCTTTTCCTGCGTATTCTATCGTAATACCTCACTTGCCTTTTATTTTTAAACACAACTAGATTGGTACTTAGGCAGCACTTTCTTTTCCTTCTCCCCCAACCCCAAATTTAACAAAGACAGAACCTTCAAACTCTTTTCATAGCCAGGCTTGGAAATCCTGCCAAGTTAAAAAAAAAAATGTTATTGAAAACCTTTCTCCCCTTATAGGCTCGTTTTGACAGGAAATCTTTGAGAGGCAGCGGCAGTGAGGTGCCCAGAGATTTCATCTCTCTTCTTTTGCTTTAGGAAATGCTGAGCACAAGGCTTCCTATTAGGCAAATAGAAAGAGCAGCAAATCCCACGAACAGTCACGTTCCCCCGGCGCCTGGGCTGACAGCCCTCTGTGCCCCGGACCGCCAGACAGAGCTGGCGCTGAGGGTTCTATCACGGAGATGCATGGGAAAGTTTCTGACAGTGTCTTACAGAAAATATTATTTCGTCTCTGTTTACAGATTATCTGGCTCTATAAATTTTGCATGAACTAATCAGAATAAAATCTGCGATCCTGGGAAGGCGCTCCTTTGCAGGGTCTATGCTTCTGTTCTGCAGTTTTGACAGGGACTTCCTGTCTGGGTCCTTTGCCCTGTCACTGTATGACTGGTTAAATTTCATAAGCCATTAGCAGCTGCATAGAAGTTTCCTATAGGAGGGGCGTCTTGTACTCGGAGGTTTTTATTTTTTTATGGGAAGAAGTCAAGCCTAAATTTCAAACAAGCTTATCAGAATCCCAAATGCCAGCTGTGGAAATACTGCAAGTGTATCAGCAGATACCCTCTAAAAATAATTAGGATTGTGTAAAATGTATAAAACCCATAGTAGGAGTTTTAAACGATCTCATGATTTTAGATATTTGTTGATGTTAGTTTATTTTTTTAAAATGGCTAAAATTGTGTAAGTTTGAGAATAATTTTAACAAAAATGTGATAGAGAGCAGAATAAATCATATACTGCTTGTGAAATTAATCATACAGTAAATCTAAATACAGATTAAACAGCCTGTGTCCCCTGAACCAGAAGCAAAGCAAAGGCCAGATACAATGTCTCTAACAGCGCGAAGTTAGCAGAATTGGTTATATCTGTGAAGAGAAAACAATTCTAAAAGGGATGATTGCCCCACACCCCTTTAATTTCTATCATCTGGGCTCCTAGGTTTGCAGTTAGATTGAGCAGCAGCAATGCGAACAATAGATGCAGACAGATTAAGTACAGGATCTGAAGGCAACAGATGCCAAGGGCACCCGGTAGCTTCTCAGTCCTGCCTGGGCCCAGCAAATCCTGCCACCAAGCAGTTTCATGGCAATGTTCCTCAAAGTTGCAAATGCAAGTTTTGATGCAGCGACGTCCAGATTCCTCTTGATCTTCCTGCCCTGTATCTAAGGTCACCATCTTTAACATAAATGCTTCCATTACCATGGTAGATCCTGTGGAGTTAACTAAATACTATTTATGACACAATAGCCCTAATATATCACCATTAATTAATTAGTTGCTATAAATGGGTTGAAAATAAATGGATATTTCTGTTGCATTCCTCCCCCATCCCCGATGTGCCTCTTTTGATGTTTTGTTTTGGTGTGTGGTGGGCGGTGTGTGTGTGTGTGTGTGTGTGTGTGTGTGTGTATTCAGGTCCTGCATCTCTTCTCCAGGCAGTCAGGCAGTCTTGTGGGCCAGCGGGAACCCGGATGTGCCCTACCTGCCGAGGCCAGCTTTCACATTGTATAAGACAATTGGAACACTCTGCACCTCTCTCTTAGCTCAGAAAAGGGTCTGTGTATGGACAGGTTTCTCGGGCAAATGAAATGTGAGGGGAGATTTGGGGGGAATTTCTTAAAGTGTTCCAAGGAATGAGTAATTCTGCTGTTCCTAGTAACCTAATTCTAATTACTAATTTTGTTTGGCAAACCATGCCTGTCAGGTGGTGAGATGTTTTTCAATGTATTATTATTTAAGTATTTTAATAGTTAAGTCTGTGCTTAAATCAGGCATTTTATAGGATTTTGTGTAATAAACCCCTAAAGAACTTTCAAAATTACATATAGAATGTTCCTACGGGAAGGCTCAGTGTCCGGGGTCACAGGTGATTATGGTGCGTTATATGCAAATATTACTGTGCCTTTATGGGCAATTACTATGTGTCTGCTAAAAACAAAAATATTTTCAAAATCATACCTGGAGAGTCTAAAAGACATCAAGTCATCAATTGTAATAATGAAAGTTACTAAATGTCTTAACATAAAATGTACCAGCAATGAACTTATTTCAAGAAGTGACTACAGTCTGACCATAGGTTCTTTTTATTTTTTTTTTTCGTGGGCTTAGCATAATGTTAGTCAAGGAGGTTTAGAAGATAATATCCCATCATAAGAAAAGAACATGTAGACAGTCAGGAAATTATCTGAAGAAATTAAAGAAAGGTGGGAGTCGGTGGGAAGTAACTGCAGAGAGTTGTGGAAGCCTGCTGCTGGTGTTGCCTGAGAGAGGCACCCCGCTTCCAGGGAACCGGGCTCCCTCCATAGTGCCCTTTCCCGTCGAGAGGGCTGCCCATCAGACAGTCTACAGGAGGGCAAGCTGGCCCTTAGAGCGTAAAAACACAGGGGTCTTCACATCTTTCCCCACAACGCTCTTCCTCCTCCCTACCGTCCCCCACCCCCATTGAACAACATTTGAGAGAAAATGAGGCAGGCAGCATAGCTCCTCAGCAAAGGAAGCCCCGCAGTCCTACAGCATTGCCAATGTTCACAGTGTACCCACTGCCCCAGCAGAAAAATCGCCCCAGTGTGGAGAGCATTTGACATCTGCCTCAGTACATAGACTTAAACATTGCAAGCTGGCGTGCCTGCGTGCCTGCCTGCGTGCCTGCGTGCCTGCCTGCGTGCCTGCGTGCCTGCCTGCGTGCCTGCCTGCGTGCCTGCCTGCCTGCGTGCCTGCCTGCGTGCCTGCCTGCGTGCCCTGCCTGCGTGCCTGCCTGCGTGCCTGCCTGCGTGCCTGCCTGCGTGCCTGCGTGCCTGCCTGCGTGCCTGCCTGCTGCCTGCCTGCTGCCTGCCTGCGTGCCTGCCTGCCTGCGTGCCTGCCTGCGTGCCTGCCTGCGTGCCTGCCTGCCTGCGTGCCTGCCTGCGTGCCTGCCTGCCTGCCTGCCTGCCTGCGTGCCTGCCTGCGTGCCTGCCTGCGTGCCTGCCTGCGTGCCTGCCTGCCTGCGTGCCTGCCTGCCTGCGTGCCTGCCTGCCTGCCTGCCTGCCTGCGTGCCTGCCTGCGTGCCTGCGTGCCTGCCTGCGTGCGTGCCTGCCTGCGAAGGCCCATGCTTGTGCACACACTACGCACACAAATCTGCAGACATGTGGAGGACAGACAACAACTTGCATCAGTCAGCCTCTCTTTCCACAACAGCAGTTCTGAGGGTTGAACTTCAGCCACCAAGTCAAGAATGTGTTTATTGAATAGAGGAACTCATTTGTCATTTGAAGAAAACTTACAAAGAGAGACATGGAAAAAAAAAAAAAAAAACCAAGTAAAATGGGAAAAAATTGGCCCAACAGAAATAGAATTTTCTCATGTGGATATTTTCTCCAAAAGGAAATTTTAAAAACTGTCTACAATAACCCCAAAATACCAAGCTATTATATATGTATATGAGATAATATGAAGATAATATGGTAAAAAGGACTGAGAAATCAAAATTGTCATGACTAGTTTCCCCCCAAACTCAATAAAGTTGTTAAAGTGTAGCAAAGAAATAAGTACAATGATACTACAAAAGTTTTTTAAAAGGGGAGGAAGTAGAGATATGATTGTTTTGCCCAATATGTCCTATTTCCAATATTAAGACTGTCAGGATTTGATGAAAAACAATACATGTTTAGTATCTATATAAATATTTAATGACATTATCCAAAAATGGAAATAACATAGTTTCTGAGAATGTTGACCAAAAAGGCGTGTAACTTGGCAATAAATAATTAGTAAAGTGCAAATTAATGTTTTATATGTCATTGTTAAATTTTAGAACACTAAACATACAGAAGTCTCAGCAATTTCAGAAAGAAAGATAGGAAGGAAGAGATGAAGAAGATGAAGAGACAAAGAAAATTCCTTATTTAAAACAAAAGGCGATGGGCGTTGTTGGCACACGCCTTTAATCCTTAGCACTCGGGAGGCAGAGGCAGGTGGATCTCTGTGAGTTCAAGGTCAGCCTGGTCTCCAGAGCGAGTGCCAGGATAGGCTCCAAAACTACACAGAGAAACCCTGTTTCCAAAAACCAAAAACCAAAAAAAAAAAAAAAAGGCAAAACAATTACTGATACCAGACAATATTATGTATGCGAGGCACTTCAATTTAGTGGAGAAATGCCTTTAAATTTATAGGTAAAGTAACCTCGGATCCAAAATGTTTACATTGAACCAAAGCAACATTTCATAAATTGGAACTCACAGGCAGATCTTCATCGATTCCCTTCCCCTCCAAATCCCACCCTCCAGTCTCACCCCTCGCTCTGCAACGCCTGCTGAGCTACCCACCCCAACCTCATGTGGATCATCCGGTCTTCTCTTCCAACTTCCCTTCTCTAAATCATTGCTTTATGTCAGCCCCCAACTGCAGCAGGCATTCTCTGGGAACCCAGAGGACGCTCTGAGCAGAGACGGGACATAGCAGCAGAGTAGAGTAAAGCTGGCTGTCACTGTTAAAGCCGCAGGGCAGGGTATGATGGAGACCACTCTGATCAGGCATCATTTCTTTAAGCACACAGGTTAATTGTCCTACCTGAAGTTTTACCTACGATAGAACATAAACAACCCAGCAAACAAAATCACCCACATAACACTGGACAGGCAGCGATTCAGCCAGTTGTCCCTTCAGTCCCGTCTTCCTTATTTCCCTTCATCCTGGAGGCCAGCAGTTTTCCCTTACAGACTGCTTCAGAAGATCTCCAGCATGGTCAGTACAAGTCATTGAAAGTTAGAGTAGGGGACGTGGACATGGCTCAGTGGTTAAAAGCACTCGCTACTCCTCCAGAGGACCTCAGTTTGCTTCCTAGAGCCGAGGTCAGCAGCTTGCATTCATCTGTAATAGTTCCAGCAATATGCTACCCTCTTCTGGCCCATCCACATACCTGAAAATAAATGGCATACACTCACAGACACATACATAGATAACCAAAAGTAAATCTTTAAATATAACCTATTGTTATGATAAATCTTTCCGCCAAATGCTGCCTGAGCCCCACCGCCATGTGTGAGCTTTATGCCAGTCGCCTGCCCGAGTTAGGCCCAAATAAATACACAGAAACTTGTATTAAGTACAATGCTGCTTGGCCAATGACTAGGATTCTCATCTGTTAGCTCAGTCTTAATTATCATAAACCTATATATTTTATAAGATTTATCTTATAGGATGCCTTATTGTTGTCCCTCCTTGCCTGTGGATCACATTGTGGCGCTGGAGCAAGGGCAGAGGGGAAAAGAGGGCCCTTCCTGTTTCTCCTTTCGTTAAATATGAGTCTCCTTGCTATGTCTCTTCCTGCCTGGATCAGCACTTCTCTACTACATTTCCCAGAATCCTCTTTGACTCCTGGTCCCATCTAACTTGCTGTCTCATTGGCCAAACAGTATTTTATTTAACAATCAATAAGATAAACATACACAGAAGTACTTTCCCCATCAACCTATATCACATCACAAGTGAAAATCATAATATAAGACTATAGGGAAGCATTTAACTATAATCTCCTATGACAGAAACAAACTGAACCTTCTTTTATTTACTAATATAGACAAGTTTGGACATGTTTAAAACACTTTTGACTACCTTATCATTGCCCCTAAAGGTTTCTTAGACCCCTGGACCTTACCGTCCTTCCTACCTGTCTCCTGCTTTCCTTCTGAGATTCTCATGTTTGCACTTTCCTGACAAGCTCACGCTCACCCTTCTACACCAACTGTCTCTTGGCATCCCAGGTGTTCTCTGTCACATGAGCTTGCAGAGCTGATTCACCATACCTGTCTCAGTGAACCTGCTCTCTTTCTCTCTAGGACCCCTATGAGTTTCACACTGTAAAAGGCCATCACTTTGTCTTGTCTGTTCTACGCCAAATCCCCAGGTGTCCCTAACTGTTCTTGCCATTTACTAGGTGCACAAAATAAATGCTTATTGAACAATCAATTAGCACGAAAATTCAGTTTAAAGGTGAAAGGGTTTACCTTCAAAATGCAGGCTTATTTTTTATTGATAGATAATATGAAGCATTAGCTTTTCACAAACCAACTTCTGTAATACTCATGCTTGATTGTTTATTGCTATCGTTCTCTGCCTACTATTCAACTGAGGACAGAGGTCTGAGGATAATATTGTCCCAAAGCCCTTGCAACAAGAATTCCAGGTTCATATGTGTTAGGTGAAGTCTGGAGAATGACTAAGAAAGACGTGCTTTTTTACCTTTGAATGAGTGAGTTTATTAAGCATGCCGTAAGCAAAAGGAAAGAACAGATGACATGTACGGCTGGATAGAGGCAGCAGAGAAAGAGCAGAATAATGAGACAGACATTCACAAAGTTCAGTCAATCCAGCTGACAAAGCAAACTGTCCTGAGTCTGACCTGCATACATGAAACTGTGGGCGGGGCCAAGCAGCACCTCCTGGGAGGGCTTTGGGCTTCCACTCCCGCCTCGGCAATCTGGATGCCTTGGGATAACCAGTAGTAACTTCTTTGGGGCATGGTTTCTGCTTCTGATTTCAAGAGCATGTTGCTTTGATTCTTGGGCTGGTTTGCCATTTTTCTTTGTCCCTGTCACAGGGTTAGGGGCCAGCCTGACATAGGACGGGGGTTTCTGGAGGATACTTGACATACACATGGTTGTCTGAGTCAAGGGAGGGCCTCCTCACTCCCAGAGTCTGCTCTCAACAATCTTTAACCGCACATGCCAATTAAGCAACACAGCCTACATTACACATGTCAGAGGAGAGCCATGACACCCAAGACACTCAGCAAAAGCAAAAGCAAAAGCGAAAGCGAAAGCCAGAGCCCTCTGAGAGCTCTTCCGTCTAGAGGGACAGACTCCCAGTCTCTTGCAGCCTCCATGCATCTGGTTTTCAGTTCTGCGTCTCTTCTCTGTGTTGGCACTGGTTAGTCTCTGAGGCCTCAGCCGCCTTCATTATCATCATTACTTTCAGACAGGGTGTCACATCCGCTCTAACCTTGGGTGCCATATGCAAATGAGGATAACTCCCCCCCATTCCCTGCCCCTCCTCCTTCCCCCACCCCTCCCCCCACCCTAGCTCTGCCTTAGATTTAGTGTTTAAAGGAGGAAACAAAGCAAGTCCAGTGTGTTGGTGTGACCCCACCTCTTTACATCAAACCCCTCACTGATGCATCCGAGACATTTTTGGTTCCCAAACCAACAAATGATCATGCTTTGTCATATTAGTACCAACACCCCAAACTGTAACGTGCTCTAATTTCATATACAAAGTGGTAAAGTTGTACATGAAGGTAAAGCAAGGAAAAAAAACACTATCAATTAAAAAAATACAATTTTGAATTTGAAATTTCTAAATTTCAAATATATGTATCAAATTGATGATACACGTTGCTACTACTATGCCAGATACCAAAAATACTTTCCTGCAATTAGTAAATGTTATTAAATATGTGTTTCCAATGTAGAGTTTTCTTAAATGAATTAAAAGTCATAGCTGTATCTAAAAACAGCTCATACTATTTTTAACCATTAACGATACAACAAAATACCATGGGTTCCTTCATATCAAATGGCAGATATTCAGTTATTTTACTCAACTTTTCTTTCAAAATGTTAATATACAGTATATAAGAAATATGTAATATGTATTTCAAAGTTTGGTAGCCAGCATAGAAGTTGCTGCAGGAACAGAAACATGACTCTGCTGAGAACATTATCTACACATGAAAGCCCAATTTTCCTAGCTTAGGACACAAGCCACACAGTTTGTGGGAAAGACCTTTTCATAATCGCACGTGTGTGAGTTCTGTTCCCTGTGCGTCACAGGATAGGAGAAAGCTGCAACCTGAGAAAAAACAAAGTCTGTTACTTTGAAATATTCCTGCTAAGTACAGTGTGTTCATCTGTAATATTTGTTGCCAAGGAGAACGCCACTTGCCTCTGTAGTGCCCATGGATTTCCTTGATGGCTGTAAAACCTTTAGCACTTTAAAGCTATTAAATTGAAAGAAAATTTATGCAGCAAGTTGACAGAATCACCTGACTCCCCAAACCCTCATTCTTTATAAAGGAAAATATGAAAATGAAGTAACAATTCCCAGTCACATGGTGTGCACAGACCAGCTGACAATATTAAAGCCCCTGCTTTATGCATGGTACTAATTTATGTACTTGGAACGCACTGTTGGCTTGCTTGTTTTTGAATCCCATGAGGACACAAAGTAAAATGGAAAGAGAAAAATCAAGGTCTATTTTAAGTTTTCAACTCGGTGTAATTGTGGAAGGTGAGTGGTGCAGGGTGAGCGCAGCGCTAAGGATACCGCAGCTCTTTAATGGGATGCAGTATGCCTTGCCTGATTGGCTCTTCTATTCTAGGTGTTAAGAATGAACTGGAAGGTAACAGGGTTTGGAGTCACAAAACATTTTCAGCAATTGTTGGAGAAGTGGTATCCAGGGATTCACACACATCAGCATAACCAAGACACACAAGCTTTCTCTTGGTGGCCACAAAGGTCACATTTCCCTTCTTGCTACAGCTCTGTCTTGAAATATGGACTGCAAGCTTAATGGACAGAACAGGAATGTCACTGTGTGTCAACTACAGCCAAGAAATAAAGTGATCCTTGAAATATGTTTGACTTAGTGATAATCACTATGGTCTAAGTGTTCTCCAAAATGACTGGGTTGGATCTGAACTGCACTACAGATGGATTGAGGCAAACCTCTACCCAATCAAGTAGACAAATGAATAAGTGACTCTTTTGAATGCCTTGCTTGCTTTTGGCTTCCTTTGACACTCAAGACAGCATTAGTGGTCCACTCTGGAAGATGAAAGCACAAAAATGCCATCCCCAGAATCAGGCTGGTCTTCACCAGGCACCAGCTTTTTCATACTTGATATGAGAGTTCCCAGGCTCCAGACCATTTTTTTTTTCCTAAATCAATCATGTAGGCAATAGTCTTTTGCTTTTCTTGCCCAGATGGTTAAAACAAATATAGAGCAACAAGAGATACCATTCACCAATAACATAGTCCAAATTGGCCTCACAGGTGAATTCAGGTTGTACAAGAAAGAAAAAAGAAAAACAAGTATTCCATGGGCTCCACCAGATGGAAATGCTGGGTTCATTAAAGTTGAACCAGCTTTTTTCCTGAACAACTTCTCTTATGTAAAATGGTTTCAAGAGGGGATGATAAAATGCTAGGCTCCAATTTGCAAAATGTCTGTGTTACAGAAAAATGCCAAAACAGCATTCCCAACAACCTACAGTCAAAATGCACTTAACCATCTTGATTTCCTCTACTCTTTCTAAGCAGCTAGTTCAAATGTTGCTTGTGGCTTCGCCAGCAGCAGTCCTGTTTTCTGTTGCCACATTTAAACACTGGAAGCAAACACATCAAAATGCTGGTATCTTTTTATCCCTTACAGATGTCCTTGCTCCCTAGTAAAGAAACCACTGGAATGTTGCCATTTTAATTAGGCTTAGCTACAAAAAAAGCCTTAATCTGCCATTGAGATGTATATTTGCCTGGTTTATTAAAGCTTAGTGGATGGGGAAGGGTAGCTTTCCACTGCAGAAATTATGTAATGATACAGATAGACCTTTTCCAAGAGAGTTTTACAATTTTGAGTGAATTTAAAACATAATTGATGATTTTGAAACTCGTGCCAAAGTAAAGAACAATTTTATGTTATTTTTAATAACTAGATTTTTTTCTATTATTATTGAAGTGATTATTTCTTGGAACAATTTTAGTTCTTACAGTGTTTTGTGATAAAAGACTCTCCCAGTCATATACCAAATACTTTTGTTAGAATAAATACCGCTAGGTCTTAAAGTGGCTTAAAATTGTGTTATTTTGTGTTATTATTAACCTGCTATCATAATGCACTTCTGACTTTTATTCTAAAAGTTGTGAGAACTTTGAGAATTGTAGATGATATTTTTCCTCTTGTATTTTCTTTTAAGAATTAAGTTTGTATATCTTTGGTCCAAATGATTCTGACTGTAGAGAACTGTTTTGGCATTAATACTTGTTTTAGTAAACGTTTCTAAATATAAAAGATCAAGAAAATGAAGGAGTATGACAGACAGGGTTCCAAAGCTGGGCGTGGTGCCACACCCCTTTATCCCAGCACCTGGGATGCACAGGCAGGTAGATCTGTCTGAGACTGGCTTGATCTACATAGCTGGTTCCAAGCCAGTTGAAGCTACAGACGGAGACCCGGCCTCTAAACACTCAAACAAACAGGAATGCGTTAGAAATTTGAAAGAAGGAGGCAGAAGCGCAGTGCTTACTTTGAAGGTCTGGTAAATGTGTGTATTTAGTGTATGTTTTATGGAATGGTGAGCTCAGGGATTAGACCCACCCTTGACATCTTAGAAACGGTGTTCAGGGGTTGAAGAAACGGCTCAGTGGTTAAAAGTGCTGATTGCCTTTGCTGAAGATTGAGGGTAGTACCCATGTTGGGCAACTCATAAAGCCTTGTAAGTGATACCCTCTTCTGGCTTCCTTGGGTATTTGTTCATGCATCTGCATGCACACAACCTAAAAATATTAATAATAAAAAATCAAAAATGGCATGTAGAAGTAGGAAGGGACAAGGACCAGGAGCTAGCTATGTAATGACAGTCAAACCCTATGTGCCCATTATAGCCTGTTTGGCCTTGGAAAAGCCTCAAACCTCTCTGTGCCTCAAGATGTCCTTGTGCAAAAAAGTCCAAATATCACCAGCTACTCAAGCTTTAGAGACTAAATTAGCTAACATTCAGGAATCGCTTCGCATAATGTCCCGCACACAGTGACCATTAAACAGATTGGCTTTGTCGCCACAAATGTCAAATTTATTTCAGAGTGTCTCATTTCACCTTAAACATTTCGGTTCAGTCCCTTTGTTTTAAGTGCTGCAGTTGCCTTTGGCTGTTATCACCAGGAGCTTCCAAAAGAATGAGCAAGAGTGAGCAATATGTTGGAGCCAGCTGACTGTGTGAGGCTTTAAACGCTGAGTTATGGAATGCTTGATGTAAAAGTACCCTCATCTCCAGCAAGGTTGAGCGAAGAACGCTACGTTCAAGCTCTCCGCAAATTCTCAAGTCCACGGCATCTTTCTTCTTAAATATTAGACAATGAAGCCATCAGGGGGCCAGTGATGCCTCTCATGAACATAGCTTTTCCTACGAATGCATCAATAGCAAATACCTGAACTGCAAAACAAAACAAACAAAACCCAAATGCTATTCACATGGTGCCTCTCCATCCCACTTGTACTTAGGGAAACATACTTCGGGACCCTTGTTGTCTTTTCTTTATTAACTATAAATTTATATGTCCTAACAGTAATTTTTCTGAAACTTGTGAAATGAGTCATTTATTTGAGAATTCAGTTTGTCATTAAAATGGAACACTGCAGATACATGCTTAAAATACTGCAGTGATGGGGTCCTTGACACATTCAACACAGGTTTCTGGGTACGAGGCTGGGTTCTGTTGGCTTTTGTCTTTACCCACCCTTTCTACCAACATTCTACCAACCTACTGGAGCCTGAGGTGAGGCTGTACAGAAAGACACAAGAAAATTACAGGACGTGGATGGGGATAACCTTTATCCCGAGGAATCGTACTGACGCAGGTTCTTCTGCGGAGAGAGGTAAAGTCAAAATCAGCTCTGTGGAATAGCAGATAGAGACGGCTGGGGATAAAAAACTACTGATAACTTTTGGCCACTGTGGTTCTGAGGTTGAGTGTAAGATTCTTGTTTTAAAAGTGGTCTTTTTGAGAACACAGTCTGACAATAATGAGGGGTAAGGAAGGCAAGAGGAGAGGAAAATAAAAGGCCAGAGAATTTTAAAGAAAATGTGTTTTTAAAGTTGAGCACTTTGACTATTTTTTTAAAAGCCAAATTGTGCTACCTCTAAAGCAAATCTAACCATTTGGTCAGAAATTGGTAGTAGAAGCTGAAAGTGTATGTTAATAAAAAAAGATATAATTTCTTACTAAAAATCTTCATATTGAGATTTTTATTATAGGCCAAAGCAACAACTCACAGCAGACTCTGTCAATTATACATTCACCATGTCTACCTTTCCCTCTCCTCTGTCTTTCCCCTTCTGGTTATTTCCTCAAAGGAGACTAACATACAGCATAAAGAGTAAGAATGCTGTCTAAATGGGGCTTTCTATGGAAGTCGCAGCTAGCAAGTGAAGTCGGTCTTCTTCAATGCCTGGGACTTGGCCTCCTGGTGGGGCAGAGAGCATGTAGCAAGGATGGAAATGTCATTTGTAAAAGTTCTGCTTCACAACAGCAACATGTTCTATGTAGTTGATCCGTCAGAGAATACACTGTTTCCAGTAATGGGAAGCATCTGCCAAAGTCCCCACCTCTCTGGAATGGTATTCTGGGGAGCATTAACTAAAACTAGGTAAATCAGGTCACTGTCCTGGGACTTAGATTTGCCAGTATCACACTAATTTCATTACAGCATAGTGTCCACCTTAAATATTTACTCTGATAAGGTGATGCATTCTCAGCCACAAATGAAGTTGTCTAAGGCCGAGGCTTAGGGTAGAATTCCAGCCATGTGACGCACTTTTCCTCCGTGCCTGTGACAGTCTTCATGGTAGCTCTAGGCAAGCTCATCTTTTCATGATTAGAACAGAGGGTGCAGTGCCATGCTGGCTAAATTGCTCTCTCTGATGTCTGATGTCCCCACCCACCATGTCCGACTCCAGTACTAATATGTAGGTTCCTTTAAACCGGTAGGTGACACATCAAACTTCAGGTTTGAAGCTCTGGAAGATTCTCAAGCATGACAGGTTAAAATCTCACCAGGTCCAACACAACCTTTCATTCTTCCAGAAGGGATAAATCAGCTGGCTTGCACTTCACTGTATTGGGGTGTTTCAGATGGGAACTTATAAACTTCGACTCCTTTGCTTTGTAATGACATTAAAGGTCTCATGGGGTGTTTGATCTAAGGGCTGGAGACCATCCTTAAACCTTCAGCCATTTTTGCTTATCTTGAAGTCTGTATGATAGGATGTTTGGACACTCGCAGGATAGTAAGGTTTTGATCACCTATACTGAATTGTGAAAAATAAATTCTTATGAAGCACTTGCAGAATTCATATTGTCTACAGCTGTAGATTATGCTGGATGCTTGTCCCAGTTTCTTCTCTTGTAATAAGAAGGACTTTCTGTGCTTGTCAGCTTCATGACATGACGTAGTCGACCTGATGTCTTGCTTTTTTGTTTGTATTTTTATTTTGTCTGTGCATGTGTTTATGCTCATGTGTGAGTAGGTAAGTATGTGTGTGTGTGTGTGTGTGTGTGTGTGTGTGTGTGTGTGTGTACATGTGCATGGGTACCTTAGAGGCCTGTGGACAACCTCAGCTCTCCTACTGAGTAAGTTCTCTCTCCTGCCTCAGTGCCTTGACTTTTAATAAGTCCAGTCTACTTGTGTGAGACTCAGTCTCAGCATCATGACATGTCACATATTGAAGCCTCTGGTGATGTCTTTGTGCTAAAGACCCTAAAGGGTTTTTAAAGACTTTAATAAAGTCACTCTCATTGCCCTGGGCCTGAAAGAGAGTCTGCCTGGATTACCCCTGCCCTGCACCATATTATAAACATTCATCTTTGGATTTCAATTTCTGTTTCTTAGGCTTTTCTTTTTTATGTTATTGCTTTGAACTGTTGCCTCCTCCGTTGTTCATGATGAGTTGATCTATCTTTCTGGCAAGAGAATAGACAAAGCGGAAGGTGGAGGCTCAGGAGAAGGCATGAAGATGGATAAAGGAAACAGAATTTCCAAATTTGTATTTAGATGTCACTGTGGATGATCTGTGATTCGAGTTCACTCTGGAAATCACTGAGAACAACTTAACCTACTTTGCATGTCACATTTGTGCTTCTTTTATTTCTTCAAGAGAAAGCTTCATTCAAAGGGTTATCTTCATTTAATTGCAAAGCAGATCCTGTGGGATCATTATGCCAAACATTTTCATACCCCACTCACAGATCCCCATATGGAAGCAGTCCTCTTGGAAATGGCCAAAGAATTATGGGAAAGCATTGAAACAAAACTTTATTTAAAAAGAAAAATCAAATATATGTAAATTTATCTTTGCAAGCTCATTGCTCATATAAAACTTGCACCCACAGACCCTGAAATGCCAGAGTATTTCCTATTGTAAAGTCTTTTATGGACCTACAATGGAGGTGTGTTTTCTGTTCTGTTCATTTCGTTATTGTTCTCACAGACCCATGGAACATCACCCTTTTCCACACACATTATCATAATTAATTTCATAAGCTCCCTGCAGACTGAGAATTTAACTTTTGTTTTTGTGGAAGTTAACAGCTCTGTAATAGAACAAATGCAGGGAGTTCCTGTGAATGGAGAGGCCACACTTCTATGCACCTGGATGAATCTCCTTTTCTGTGTGTGGTGTGACCTGTGTTTTCTGCCAGAACTCTTAATGTCATCTCATTCATCATTCTGCTCCCTTGGCCCCTTTGTCTATCTTTCCCCCTTAACTCATTCACTGATAAAGCATCATTATATTTCCCTCACTTCAGGCTGCATACTTTTTGAAAAACAGTATAGTTAAGAGCCCTAAATCCTTGTTCTATTTGAATGTTGGCTTCTAAAATGTGCAATGTAAAGTCTCAGAGTTCTAAAGTAACTGTCACACAGGTCACTGAATGTGTATACACTCTTGTGAGACATGCCTTTTACTGTATTATGAGTCTGGATCAATGTCATACAGCACATAGTGATGGCAATCCTTATGAAGTTCTAAATTTTACATATCAAAATTAAATATTAGCAGTTAATTTGAGGAATTACAACCAAGCATGCAAAGCATCCTAACAAATGACCCCTCAAACTGGTTTATTCTTGTGTCCTTTCAGTCTTTCTCTAAGTGTACCATCTAGAGATGATTATGTTGTCACAGGGCCTCACCCACATTCACTTCACACATAAAGGTTGAGCCTTATAAAATTTTGCAGTGTACTAAGAATCCATGCATTTATTTTTCTTAAAAATACTAATTATATAATATGACTAGGGTCTTCATATTTTCAAGGGAGAAACCCTAGTTTAAGAAAATGTCAAGTCATTAAACTTAAGTGGAATAATTATACTAATAGTGATTATAGGTGAATAGTCAAGTTCTGATTTTCCCCTGTTATATCATTGCCTTTAGGGAGAGCTATTGGCATTGCCAAGTATGACCCAATCCTGAATATATCTTCAGTAAGATAGTGTTTTCCATCTCATGCTCTAAGAATGGAGAAACAGGCATACACTAATAGCATAATTTTTAAGTGTTGTGAAAGTGCTATAGTTCCAAGAATCATGAAAATAGTATCTCAATATGCATAGTTGTTCAACTCTTTCGAATCATCATTAGACATTTCTGAAATATTGAAATTTGTAAGTCTTTCATCTAATTATTTTTATATACTATATAGTCAAGACTCCATTTTATAAAGTTGAAGGTTCTACAAAGCCTAGTTCCCACCAACCTATATAACATTTCTGCCATTCTAAAATCTAGGCACTTAAAAACCATGTCCAGCCTTCTTTAGAAGACTGTTACCAATCTTCTCTTGGGGTCCTCCTTGTTTCCTAGCTCCTCTGGCAGTATGGATTGTAGACTGGTAATCCTTTGCTCTATGTCTAAAAATCAAAAATTAGTGAGTATATACCATTTTTTTTCTCTTTTTGTGACTGGGTTACCTCACTCAGGATGGTTTCTTATAGTTTGCCTGAGAATTTCAAGATTCCATTTGTTTTTTTTTTCCTGCTGAGTAGTACTCCATTGTGTAAATGTGCCACATTTTCTCTATCCATTCTTCCGTTGAGGGGCATCTAGTTTGCTTCCAGGTTCTGGCTATTACAAATAATGCTGCTATGAACATAGTTGAACATATGTCCTTATTGTATGGATGTGCATTCTTTGGGTATATGCCCAAGAGAGGAATTGCTGGATCTTGAGGTAGACTGATTTCCATTTTCCTTAGAAACCACCATACTGATTTCCAAAGTTGTTGTATAAGTTTGTACTTCCACCAGCAATGGAGGAGTGTTTCTCTTTCTCCACATTCTCTCCAGCATAAACTGTCATTGGTGTTATTGGTTTTAGCCATCCTTATAGGAATAAGATGGTATCTCAGAGTTGTTTTGATTTACATTTCCCTGATGGCTAAGGATGTTGAGCACTTTCTCAAGTGTCTTACAGCCATTTTAGATTCCTCTGTTGAGAATTCTCTATTTGGTTCTGCCACTCCACTTTTTAATCGCACTGTTTGGTGGTTTGGTGGCTACCTTCTTGAGTTCATTGTATATTTTGGTGATCAGCCATCTGTCAGATGTGGGGTTGGTGAATATCTTTTCCCATTCTGTGGGCTGGCATTTTGTCTTGCTGACTGTGTCCGTTGCCTTACAGAAACTTCTCAGTTTCAGGAGGTCCCATTTATTAATTGTCAATCTCAATGTTTGTGCTCCTGGTGTTATGTTCAGAAAGCGGTCTCCTGTACCAATTTGTTAGAGGGTACCACCTACCTTCTCTTCTAGGAGGTTCAGAGTGGCTGAGTTTATGTTGAAGTCTTACGAAGAAGGGGAGGGGGACAAGAACCCCTGAACAAAGTAGGAGCATGGGGCGTGGGTGGAGAGGAAGGAGGTGGGAAGAGAAGAAAGGGAGAGAGGGGAGAACAAGAGGACTGAGACAGGGGAGGAATGGAGGAGGGCAAGAAAGGAGATGCTTTCATAGAGGGAGACAGTACAGATTTGGAGAGAGGTCAGGCACAGGGGAAATGTTAGGGGATCCAAGGATGACCTAAACTAAGAATCCAAGCAGTGATGGAGAAAATGCCATTGATGTCCTTCCCCTATAATGAGATTGGTGTCTACCTTTGTTACCTTCATCCAGTAGCTGTTTGAAGCAGAAACAAGCAACCACAGCTAACCACTGAGCTATGTTCCTGGAATCCAATCGTGGAGAGGGAGGAGGGATGAACAAAGGAGCCAAGATGGTGCTGCAGAAACCCACAGAAACAGTTGACCTGACCTAGTGAGAGCATGGAGATCCTAGTCATAAAGCTGGGGAAACAGCTTTGGACCAAACAAAGCCTTATGAATGTGGGTGCCAGCTAGGAGGCCAAGATAGTCTATGGGACCTCTAACAGTGGAGCCAGTCTTTATCTCTAGAGCACAAATGGACTTTGGGAGCCCTAAATATTTGTTTTTTTAATTGGGCCCTTTGCCTTCTCTGTAGGCTCTTTTCCAACTAGCTACTACAGGGCTTTCTGATTTCACTGTTGCAAATAAACCACTTGGACTTGAACCTGCTTCCAAAGTCTCAGTGCAAACTACAGACACTAAAGTTGTTCAGGGAAGCAAATTCTTCTGTTATGCAAGTCTTGACTTTTTTTTCCTTGCTGCACATGGGAAAAAAAACTGGCTGATTGCCATTAATGAAAGGACTGGTAAGACTATCAGGCTTGTGATTGTCCCAAATTAGCAAGACTCTGACTTGTGCTAGAATCAGTTTCGGAGCTATAGTGGAACAGATCTTATCAAAGTTATAGAGAAACCAGTTTTCTTTAATAACCATCAAGGCTGTACAGTAAGACAATGATTAAGTCTAGTTAATGAGTTATCAGCCTAGGCATGGCACCAAAAGAAAAAAAAAAAGCAGTTGTATCTCTAGAGTTAGTAAGGTATTCTAAATGACACAGCCAGGCTTTGGTTGCAAAAATTGGGTAGTCACTAGGTGAATTAAATTTGAATTCACATCCCTCAAATTGGAAATATTGAACACTTTTTCAATATTGAAATATTGAAAATATCTTTGCATTGGCATGCATGACTTCCAGCAATAGGGCAGTAACTTCCTCTCTCCTAGAAGCCACTCTTCAGCTGCTCTTAACACAATTGCTCTGCAAGATGATGCTCAGGTTCAGTCCAGATCCACCATATGCCTGACCTTTAGGCCAAAGACAAAACCTTCCCTTTCCCCACTGGAGAAGATCAATCCATGCTATAGGAACAGGACTTTTGCATTAAAAGGGCTAACATGCTGAATGGTACCAAAATGATATGTGTGACAATGATATTAGGGTTCTGGCCTAATGGGGAGATTGTAAAGCTGGACAAGGGAGATATATTGATATGGAGGCAAGTTTCTGTTCCTCTGCCTTTAATGTCCTGGCAAAGACCACTGCAGCCGGTGCTAATGTACTGCTTGGATAGTTCTTGAAGTTTGGATAAAAATGATGGCTTACAATAAAAGGTGGATATGCCTGGGTTGTTTTGGCAAAGTGTCATGGAAAGAATTTTAAAAGGTTCTGAGAGAACTGCTGCATCAGTTACATGGCTTGTGTCCTAGAAGCCTGACTAGGGGCCACCAGGTGATGAGGAAAAGACATGCACGGTGGGGTGGTCCCAGTGAGAACATGCTCCATTGGCTCAGATATTTGAAAACTTAGTCCCCACTTAGTAGTCTTGTTTGCGGTGGGTTAGGAAGTGTGGTTTTGGTGAAAGAGGTGTGTACCAGGTTTTTTTCTATGGAGCCACCAACAAGCTCCCAAATCATGACTCAGAGACTTACTATGAGTTTTGAATACTCGAACTTAGAACTTAGCTCGTTTCTGGTTAGCTCTTTTAACTTAACTGGTTTCTCTTCATCTACCTGTTGTACCTGTTGCCTCAGGGCGTTTTTGTTTTTTAAACCTTTTCTTTCTCGATTGCTGTCTCTATGTCTGGCTAGTTGGCAGCTGCTTGGCTTCTGGCCCCAGGCTTCTCCCTCATTCTCTCTTTCTCTTCTCTTGCTCTTTTTCTCTTTCTCTGGAGCCTAGGTTTTTCCTCCCATTTATTCCTCTCTGCCTGGCATCCCTGGCTATCCCATCTCCTGTCTAGCTGCTGGCCATTCAGCATTTTGTTAGACAATCAGGTGTCTGAGGCAGGCAAGGTGAAACAAATGCAACACATCTTTCCATAATTGAACAAATGCAGCTTGAACAAATGTAACAAAAAAATCCTTAATCATTAAGCAGATGCAGCAGAAACAAATGTAACACACCTTTGCAACAGTTAAAGTAATATTCCACCGCATAATCAAATGTAACACATCTTTGCCTAATAAAATAACATTCTAGAAGAGAGGCGAGTCATGAGTTATTGTTGTCTTTGAAGTTTCAAAATCCCACTCCATTCCCAGTTAGCTTGCTCTCTCTGCCTGTGTTTGTTGAGCAGACAGGAGCCCTCGACTACTGCTGAGGTGCCATGCCTGCCTGACTGCCTGCAGCTATGTTCCCCAACATGATAGTTAAGGAGTTTAAGCCCTGGAAGTTTGAGGTCCCCAATGAAATGCTTTTTTTCCTAAGTTGCCTTGGTCATAGTGTTTATTCATGGCTGTATAAATATGACTAAGACACCCGTGGACACAGAAAAGCTGGTATTGGGTGGTCTGACCTCTCTGATGGAGATCTCTAGAAGTTCAGTTTCTTAATATATATGATTGAAGAGGGTCATTGCATACAGTTGAACAAGCAGGCAAGTGCAGCTAATCTCAGTAGCAACTCTCTGTAGATGAGAGTCTTCAGGCTCTGTCCTTCCAGGGGACAGAAAGCTGTATTGTAGATTGTCTTCACATACTACCAACATCTCCCCATGGACCAGAAGAAGGCTATGCTGTTTACCTGAGCCTAGGCTGGGCAAGCCTTCGAATTTCCCATGGGTCTAAGGCACTGGAATCCTTGACAATGGCTGTGCCTATGCCCATGTCAGATGATGTATTCACTCAGGTCATCCCTCTCCGCTCTATAAAGATGTAGCATGCAAGAGTGGATTTAGTGTATCAAATCTAAGAACTCACTGGCTAGTATGCTCCCTGGAACATCTCAAAGTATACACTCTTCACTTAAGGCACAGGAAATAGACACAGTGTCTTCCTTCAAAAACACTCCCCATCACACTCTTCCTTCAGAACTCATGGCTAGATTTTAGATAGAAAGCTCATATGTGCAGTGGACATGAAATTAAATTAGTTTTATACACTCCTCTCTCCCATGCTCAAGAGCTTTGCCAATACTTAACCTTTGAATGAAAGATAAATTTATTTACTTTTTATCCAAACAATTTTATGTTGTTCTTGAGTAGATTGAATTCCAACTTTTATTTTAAATGTGGTTTATTTAATCCTCTAATGGGGTTATTTTGAGAACCAATAAGGCAGGAGAGTTGGAAAGTTCACAATATCTTAGGTGATTACATCCCCAGTAGACCAATGACATTTGTTTTTCTTTTTGTAAACTAAGGCTATCTCTTGTTTATTTTGTCAGTTTGAATTGGAAATCGGGCTTCAGTACAGAAAAAGAAATACATTCTGGGAAAGCTTAACTACTATTGCTTTTTTGTTGTTTTAGTTTTGTTATTAATTTATTTATTAATTTTTCCCAACCTGATCACAGTTTCCCTCTACCCCCTTTTCTCTCAGTCCCTCCCAGTCCAACTCTCCCCACCCCATGCATCCACCCCCTCTCTCTTCCCTTCAGAAAAGTGCAGGTCTTCCCTGTATACCAGCCACCCATGCAATATGAAGTAGCATCAAGGCTAGACGCTGCCTCTCCTATTAAGACTGGACAACGCAACCTGGTAGGAGGATTGGATCCCAAGGATTGGTAACAGAGTCAGAGACCGCCCCTTCTCCCTTTGCCAGGAGTCCCACAGGAAGACCAAGCCACACAATTACTACACGTATGCAGAGGGCCCAGATCAGTACCATGCAAGTTTTCTGTTTGGTGGTTCAGTCTCAGTGAGCCCCATGAGCCAAGGCCAATTGACTCTGTGTGTTTGCCTGTGGTGCCTATGGTGTTCTGGGTTCCTCTGGATCCCATAATCCTTCCTCCCTCTCTTTCACAAGATTTCCCAAGGTCTGCCTAATATTTGGCTGTGGGTCTCTGCATTTGTTTCCATCAGTTTATGGGTGAAGCCTTTGGCCTCTGTGAGGACAATTCGGTCTATGAGTATGGTAGAATACCATTAGGAATCATTTCATTGCCTTTTTTTTTGTTTTTTTTGCATGTCACATTTGTTTCTATCCTAAGTCTCTGTCCTATTTCATTAAAAAATTGGTTTACCAATAATATTTGTAATTTGTGTGGAGCTGATATTTTAACCCACCTATAACTCCAGGTATTCATATGTCAGTTTTTGTCTCAAAAGAAAATGGGCCTGAGGGGAAAAATCTGGAGAATGTATTTTCTTGACAATGTATTTATTTAAAAAGTATTACAAATTAATGATGATGGAACAAAAATCAAATATCAATTCAGTATCAGAATCTTCTCCTTAGTAATAAAGCTGGTTATGGTGACAATGAATTGTAATCCCAGCTCTTGGGATCCCACTCAGGACAGAGGCTGAGGCCAGGGCCAAGGCAGAGCACTGTGAGTTTGAGACCATCCTAGGCTACAGAGTGAGGTCCCATTTCAAAATAAAAAACAAAACAGAAGACAGAAATAGAAAAGGGATGGTGTGTGTGTGTGTGTGTGTGTGTGTGTGTGTGTGTGTGTGTAGGACAGGGGTATATCTTGCACAAAATAAAAACTTGTGGAATATTATCAATGAGGAGAAATTTTTGCATCTTTTTTTTTTTTTTTGCTATGTTTTCACCTACATCTTTAGTTTCTAGGCTGTGAGTTGGCCTGAATGTGTTCACCGACAATCAAAAGTTCTGGAGATCATTCTCCAAGCTGTTAGAGCCTTTCTTGGCTAGAATATAATGAAAACTAGATGACAAATGAGATCAATACAAACCACTCCAACAGAAAATATGAAACCGAGGTAGCTAGCTGTTCAGTCCTTGGGGTCATCACAGCTGAGGAATGAGAGGTGAAGAAATTCATGTCACTGGTAGTGAATTTCCTTGCAGTAGTGTGACAATTTCCAGATTAAGGACTATTAAAATCTCTAAAGATTTAATGGAAGGAAATGCTCACTAAAACAGAGAGTGGGAAGAAAATGGAGCTCAAAGAGCTTCCAGCCACAACTAGAAAAACATGTTATAGGTTACTTCATGAGGAGGGGTGGGGTCATGTAATTGATGAATGCTGATCTTCTAACAAGGATCTTGTCCTGAGTGATTGTGGTGTGTGACTCTCACCTGAGACTTCTACAGCAGCATGGCGAAGCTGCCATTCTAGGAAGCCATCAATAGCCTTTGTGTTTCTTCCTTCTCCCAGGGAGAAGCCTTCTTTTCATAGAGATTAGGAAAAAAACAAAAAACAAACAAAATGAAAAAGTAGACCTTTGCAAGTGCAGTATGATGCTACTCCCCTCCCTCCAGAGTGAACACCCCCAGCCCCTTCCTGTCTTTCAGGATGGTTATATCTCCATCCTTCCCTGTAGTTCAAAGGCAGAGAGGGAGCATAATGGGATATGGCTGACGGCCTATAATCCTAAGAATTCCAAAACTTTTCATCGAAGAGCCATTTCTAAAGGGAGCTTTTATCCATTGGCAATTTCAGCAGAGAGCTATTCAGTTCGACTTAGAAGGCGCCACGTAAAGGCTTTGAAATGCCCTGGTCTGCAGCAGCCCCTCTGCAAGGGCAGAGATGGGGTCTCTTTGTGGCTTTCTCAGCCCATTTGTGATAGTATTGATGTGAAAGAGGAGTGGATTAGAGATGAACCAGGAGGAATGGGGAGGCCTTTGCCTAGGCCAGAACTATCAGATCAGTTAATCCCTCCATTAGCACACAGGAAGCGGTCTCAATATTATCAGTCCCTTAGCTAGGAAGGGATAGAATGTTGAGTTGGGAAATTATGTTCATCCAGGGTGGCTGCTGGATAGTGGGAGATGAGGCAATGGCTTGTGAGTCTGAGGCTAAGAGGGACACCATCAGGTAGTGCTCGCGTGCTCGCACATACTCTCTCTCTCTCTCTCTCTCTCTCTCTCTCTCTCTCTCTCTCTCTCTCTGTCTCATCCTTCATCAGCTCCTACTTCCAATCTTAAGGGAACAATAAGTTCCTCTTGTGTGGGAGAACCCAAAGGTGTGTGCAGAGGTTCAGTATTTGTTCGAAGCTCTCATCCCCACCCGAGCCTGCTTGGCTAAACCCTGGCTTTGCTGTCAGCCATTGTTTGCAATGAATGAGGAGGGTTCTGTGCAGATTTCCCACTGAAGAAGGAAAATACTACCATAAAGAAGCAAGGTTTAAAAGTCTCCCTCTAGTACTTAGTGAGCTATACACATTGCCATTGCCTTTGAGCCAGTAGTGGTAATTTGTTTCTATGTCATTGTAAGCCCACAGGATTTTGCAATGAGAATTCCTGAGTGCTTAGAGAAAAGGGAAATAAGGTTGTCCTGTGAGAGTTGAATGACTTGGAAACAACACTTAGCAGAATGTTTTCTAGTTCCAAGGGAACACACCAGAATATGGCTTAATTAGTGAAATTGACAATCCACAGTCAGCATATCAGCATATATCACCCAATGGGAAGCACTATGGTAAAAGTTGGCTTCCTGGGGTTCAACTGCCCACACTGTGCCACCTGGGAGAAAAAGATGGAAACTAAGAGGCTTGGAGAGCATCCTCAAGACTTAACTACTCCCCGCTCCGAGCTTGCAGTTACTGAGTGGTCTTTGATGTAATCACACCTCTTGTTATTCCGTTGCCGAAGGTCCCTGGCCCTGGGTCTCTTGCCTGTAAAGCAATGGCCACTCGCCACTCACAACTTACATGGACCTAGCTTCTGTAAGTTGTTGTCCTTCTAGAACTAACTATTTCATGCTCACATATGGAATTTTCTTTCCTGTACAACAAAGGCTCCTGGGAAATTGAGGTGCTGTGATACAATGAAGGATTCTGGGAGCATGGTGGCAGCATGTGGGGAATTGATGCTATACTATACATTCTAACTACTTGAACCTGTGCTTCTGCATTTTAATTTCCGTGACTCCTACTCTGTAGATTTGGTTAGGCGATCTAGAAATGAACATAACCCTTCTGTTTCTATCACATAGGAAACTAATGTTTGTTTGAAAACTTCATTATTTGTTGACTTTATTTGACAGTTTCATATATGTATCAATGTAATCTGGTTGTCTGTTCTCATACATACCCTCTCTCATCTCCTTCTCATTCCTGTCAAGCCTTGCTCATCCCTCCCTGTCCCTCTCCCAGAGTCATAATATTTGGATTTGTTCTGGGACACATTTAGTTTGACCACAGTGGCCCATGTGACTATTGGGTTTGGATTATCCATCGATGCCTAGCAGGGGTTCTTGTGGGAACACAGCTGAAAATAACCACTCTGCCTCTAAGAAATAGACCAGCGAGAATTAGGGTCAACTGAGGCCTTTCTCCATCCATGTCCAACTTAGCCTTCACAAGGATGGGCCTGTGAACAGTGTGCTAACAGTCTTCTCCTGTAGTATATGAAGACTTTCTTTCCAATCTCTTTCCCTGTCATATTAGCAGTAATGACATCTGAGCTTCCTTTCAGTTAGAAAACATGAGGAACAACGGAGCACATTTAGGGTGGGAATCAGGATGATGACAGCAAAGGATTTCAATTAGTGGCTGCTCTGTCAAAATGCATTTCTGTCAGTTGTCTATTTAATGTTGTTTCCATGTGGCCATGATGTGGCAATAAGTTGGCAGAGGTTAGAGTGCCATAGGTCTACAAGTCAGACTCTCACATATCTGGTGGCTGATTAGGAAGTATAAGCAAACGACAATAATTCTCAAGATAATCCATTGATGGGGATTTATAGTTGTGTTAAATTCTGTGGAAAAAAAAGAAAAAAAAAAAAAACCTAAGGCATTGTACTGAATACATTAGAGCTCTTCAGGAAGACAGTCTATCAGGCTTTCACTCAGAGTACACCCTGCAGGATAAAGGAGGAAGAAGCTGAGGAAGCAAAGTCAGAGAGAGGGAGCCATGGCCAGATACTTCAGGTGAAAAGCACACAAGTACCTTTTAAGCACCAAAGAGGCCAGAAATAGCTGGAATTGGGAAAAAAAAACAACAAAAAAACAAACAAACAAAAAAAAGCACGAGCTAACACTGAGTGAGATTGCAACCTGTATTCATTTCTTAGCAAATAGTCCCTGTTGTGGAGTATTATTTTAACTGGGCAAGGAATGTTACATTTGTTTATGCTGTAGAATGTCAATTTAACGGTGTCAACTTTTGCTTATGCTGCATTTGTTTAATTATGAAAAGATGTGTTGCATTTGTTTCTCCTTGCCTGATTCATCCAATAGAAAGCTGAACAGCCAGTAGCTAGGCAGAAGAGCAATGGGCGGGGCTGCCAGGCAGAGAGAATGAATAGAACTCTAGGCTGGAGAGAGGAAGAGAGAAGAAAGAGGACACAAGGAGGGAGGTGCCAGGAGCCAGCCAGTGGTGGAGTAAGAAGGAAAGACAAAGAATAAAGAAAGGTAAGAAGCCCAGAGGCAAAACTTAGTTAAAGGAAACAGAGTAATTTAAGTTAGAAAAGCTGGCTAGAAACAAGTCAAGCTAAGGCCAGGTGTTTATAAGGATACATCTCCATGTATTTAATTTGGAGCTGGGTGGAGGCCCCCTAAAATAGAAAAGGCTAATATACCTTCTGCTTTTGTGGCTGTATTAGGCCAGTTACAGGGTGTTGTTATTTTGTTGCAGCTGTGTGCGATGAAATATACAAAAGGCAACAAATCCGTTTGGAGTTCACTGGGGAAAGGGAACATGGGAAGGGTAGGTGTTGGCTATCCGGAACAGAGAGGGAAGGGGTGGGAGGTACTCGCTTACAAGGGGAAGCTTGCACTTGTGTACAGAGTCCTTAGGTGGCCACGTGTAACACATGGTGCAGCCACATAACACAGAGCCCTTCAAAGCTGTCTAAGTATCTGCCTGAATGGTGGTGTGCATACCCTGTGTGCACGTGGCAGCAGGGCTCGGGTGACTTTCACCTGGCAAGTTTTCTTAGGTCCTGGTACTCGAGGGGGGAGGATTGTAAGATGAGAGAGAGGTACTTAGGGGGTCTCAAGATGAGGGAAGGGAGTCCCAGACCAGGGAAAGGCTGAATATTATTTATCTGCAGTGAATCTGACCTGTTTGGGTGGGTCCAATTCCGCTCCCTGGAACTTACAAGAATCCTTTGAGTTTTTGAAAACATAAATTTTAGACACATTAGCAGTATACTCATGTCAGAAATGATTTGATTGAAAGCATTAGCACTTTTAAAACTGTCAGATATCTTTAGCACAATGAAAAGCACCCGAATCTTGTCCTTGCAATTATAAATGAAAAGCACCTTAATCTTGACCTATTCTTGGCATCCAGGCATTATGATGACCCTACTCCCATAGAGTGGGAAGGATGTGCACACAGGCATTCAGGCAGACACTTAGCCGGCTAAAAGGGGCCTGTGCTGCGTGGCTACACCATGGCCACATCCTGTGTTAAGTGGCTGCATAAGAACTCCGTACGCACGTGTCAGCTTTCCCTTTAGGGAGCCCCTCCTGCCTGTTTGCCCCCTCTTCTTCCTCCTTCCCACTTCCCTTTCGTCCCCCAAGGAGAGAGCCAAGGAGAGAGACCGCATGTAAAGAGGCAAAGGGAAAGATTGGTTAGTGCAGAGGCTGTGATGTGAGCTGGGAAAGGGGTGCTGTGAAACCTTGAAATGCCTTAAGTAATGAAGAGAGCCTAGGAGCGCCGATGAGATCCCAGGGTGTGCTGCGACACAGTCCTGCCATACCTTGCCGGAGTCTGCAGACTCTTATCTGGGCAAACTGGGATTTTTAAAGGTTCTGAGTGTAGGAAGGCACATGGCTCCATTTACACTTGAAGAGCTCATTCTGACTTTTGTGGAGAGGAAAAGGAAGCTGGAAATAGGGGCGTTCCAAGGAGACCACCCCAGAGACTGGCATCTTTATCCTGAAAGTGAATTTTTATGATAATGATATAGTCTTCATTTCGATATTATGACATATTATCATAAGTCTCAGTTTAGTTTTAATTTCTAATATCAAAGCCTTAGTGAAATTAAGAACTTTCCTATCCTAAATTACTGCAGTCATAGTCGCTCCTAAACTTCAATTTGATATATTTTTCTTGCTTGTTTTTTTTTTTTTAAACCTGTAGTCATTTGGTCTGGATGCATTTCCCAACTCTATTTTAATGTTAGAATAAACTGGACAAATTTTAGCTGTAATTACCCCACTAAAACTAAACCAAACCACTTGGCCTATGTTTTCCCAGTCTCCGGAAGTGTCTGGAATCCCTGGAGTACCGTGATGTCACAGGAGTGTTCAACATGGAAGTGCATGTAGACGTTGACTCTCAGCGAGCCTGCTCATCAGTATTGCCAAGAACTCAGCAACAGCCACTTGGGACTGCCTGCTCCTCCAGATTATACAAACGACCAATAATTGTGCTTATGGCTGACAGAAATAATTATGTTTTGGCTGAGGGATCTGTCTGTGATAAAGATCCCTCCCATAGCTTCCATGGGCAGTGCGATTAGCAGTACTCGATTATTTTGACATTTCTCCATAGCAACTGAACCTTGGTGCTCAGCAATGCATCATCCCACATCCTTACAGTGTGTGATGCGGTTCTCTCTCCTGTAATGTAGCTAGCTCACTGGGGCTATACTCAAGAGACTTTTTTCTTTCAGTCTTTGAAATCTTCATCAGCTGTCAAACTGCAGTCTTGGTTGGTAGAGGACCAGTGCTTGGAGGCCATGTTAGCACTTTTCAATCTAGACAACTCGGGACAAGCCACACTACAAGGTGTTTCAAGGCTTCGGACCCTGGGTTTGTATGCAATACCCTTTCTATTTCTGACTTTTCACATTGCCCTCATCAAATGTCTAAAGTAATTTAAGGAAATAGGGGTTTATCTTGGCTCTTACTTAGAGGGATTACAGTCCCTCGTGGTAGGGAGGCTATCTCTATAAATTGCCATCAGGTAAATTCCATTCAGGACACATTAGTATGTACTCCTCCTTGCTGCAACTTGGAGCTTATAGGACTGGCTTACCCTATTCCTCTCTTGGCCTACACCCTTTCAGAGCAACACTTCTTCAATATATCAACATGCTTAAGTATTTTCAGACAGAAAAATGTTAAGTATATAAATTAATATCCCAACAATTAACTAGCGTGTCAGTTCAAAGCTAAAAGGATCCACACTATTGTGAGGGAAGCAGGCAGGCTAAGAAATCCAGCCTCCAGTTCCATCCACAGATCTGCAGTAGGTCACCTGCTGCATTCTCCTTCAACCCTCCCGCCCTGAAACCATCTGCAGTAGATCCCACAAATCTTCCATTCTCACTTGCCTACTCTGCCTCATGAATGTATCCCACCCCTAACTCCACCAGAAACTCCTGGGAACACATAGGCCCCTCCTGCTTATGAAGCACCAAGGATGAATGGAGACCTTCACCTCTCCTCTCTGATCTTCGAGAATGAATCCTGCAGTCTCCTTCCTAGTTCTGCAGTAAACCACCCGCTGCAGTCTCCCTCTCCCGCTGCCTGCCTCTCCCGTGAATCACAGGGATCTTCCTCTCAAATCTTCCTCTCCACTCCTGCTGCTTTGAGTCAGCTCTTAAACTCCAGCAGTTGGCTTCCCGGGATCCCACCTGCCACTCTGGCCTGCTAACATGTAGGCTAAGTGTAGATGTTCACATCTCCCTCCATTCCCCCCAGTTTGATCCGCAAGTCTCATCCCCAGCTCTGCTGTGAACTCTCCTCACTTTATGCTCCTGTTTCCATGGGACTGAACAGATCCTGGTGGGATACCCTGCATTCTTCCCTCCTATGGACCCTAGCAGACTCACCTGGCCCGTCTTCATTTCTAAAGGTCAGCTCTCAATATACAGAAATACATTGTTCCGAGAACCATCTTGAACACACCTATCAGGACCCCAGAAGAATTTCCTACCAGGTAATATACTGTAACCATTCTGTCCTAAGAACCAGAGAGGAAACAGATAGCAAGGAGGAAACACCTGTCCTGAAAAGACAAGACCAGATAGCAGATCTTAGAATTACAATCTATCCAGCAGCAGATGCCTAGATGCAAGCATAAAAGCACAAAAAGTGTACCAAATAGATAGATGAATGGTTGGATGGATGGGTGGGTGGATGGATAGATATGGATGATAGATGGATGATAAAGTATTTCTTCCTGAGCATGGGGCCTACATTGGATTATAGTTGCTATACCAAGCATCAATGGATTGGAAAAATCCAATTTATCCTCCAGTAGCAGCCGTAAACTGCACATAGTCTCTGCATCATGTGTGGGATTTTGTGCCCACATCCCTTCTTTCTTCTGGGATTGTTTTCTCGGTTGAACTTGTGCATGTCATGTGCATGGTGTGATAGTCTCTGTGAGTTCTCATGTGCATCATCCCTGTTGTATCTGGACGATACCATTGCTTTAGAATTCCCAAGCATGTCTGATTCTTCCGCTCTTTCCACCCCATCTACCCCTCAGATTCCTGAGTCTTGAGAGGAGGGGTGTTGTAAGACATCAGATTTTTAGCTGAGTGCTCCAAAGCCTCCCCTGCACATCACAATTTCCTCTTGTAGTTCTCTGTGTTATTTATAATCTACTGCAGGAAAAAGCCTCTGTACTGAGGATTGAGTGAGGCCTTGATCTATGGACATTGTAGTATGCTGTTTTGAGTCATTTGACTGTTAGCTTCCTTTAGTCAAATAAGAAGGGTGGCGTTTACCTCACAGTCTGTGACCTATGAAGTGACCAGGGACTCATGTTCTTAGGCACATTAGCAGGGTCAGTTATGGGTTGCGTCTCATACAGTGAGCCTTCAATCCCATCAAAATGTTTCTGGTTATTTCTATAACCTGTGTGCCATTACTGCATTAGTCTATCTTGTAGGGAAGTTACTCTTGCGGGCCTCAGGGTTTGTAGGTATGTGATACTAATGACTAACTTTCTGCCCTAGTAGTGAGCAAAGGAACTTTTGGAACCATGAGTGCTTGTTGGTAGGGGTAAAACTCACACTTGAGCACTAGTTTTTTTTTTTTTTCTATGTTTGATTACATACAATAGTCATATGTTTAGCAATAGAGACTTAAAGTAGGGTTGTGGAGCGTCACAAATAGCCTTGTATATATATATATATATATATATATATATATAGAGAGAGAGAGAGAGAGAGAGAGAGAGAGAGTCTATATATATAACATCACTTGTTTATAATGATGTTCGTGAGTAATTCTGAGATCCCCTTTGGCCCATGAGTCAATAAGATGTAACCTTACAATGGAGGTTATGGTGTTGACAGAAGACCAGAAGTTGAGGCATTCTTCCCCCATTATGTGGTGACTCCATTTAAATTCTTTTCGCTTATGTGTACTTTTGAAATGTCCAGTGTAGTTTTGTATGGCTTTTATAAAGGACTTTAGTGTGCACAGAGCCATTATGAAAATCATTGTAGGTTTTCCACAAAAAGCTAAACTCAAACTACCAAGAATCCAAATATTTCGCTCTCAGGGTATACCCAATGCATTCTGTCTTGTACTACAGGGTTACTCGCTCACCTATGTTCATTGCTGCTCTGCTCTTAAGAGCCTAGACGGATTCTTTTAAAGAGGATTCTACTGTTAGTTGGTTTAAAAATATGCAAACTGCAAGTGTTCCTGTGGTTTGATGATTGGTTATGATGACTATTTCTGTGAGGAAGATTGAAAAGTGGGAAGGTTTGTTTTTGTTGCTGTTGTTTGGATTTTTTTTTTGGTTGTTTGCTTGTCTTGATAGATATCATCTTGCTGATTTTGGGTGCCTACTAAACCGTTATTATAAAGTTGCAACATAAAGCTCGCCTGCCAGGGAAGCATGCAGGCAGGCTAACTGCAGTACTTCACCTCTCCCTCAGTCTCCACATACAATCTCCCAGAGTCATCCACAGCCCTGCAATAGACCGCCTACTCTGGTATCCCTCGAACTCCAACCCTATCCCGATTCCATCTTAATAAGGCCAAAGACATTTTACTCTTCAACTACGTCCTCCAACTCACTGATGTACACAGTTCACAAATCAACCAGCAACTCCTTGGAACCCATTGACAACTCGTGCCTGGGAAGCAGGTAGGATGAATAAGGTCTTAACCCATCTCTCTGATCATTAAGATTCAATGCCACAGTTTCATACAGAGGTCTGTAGTCAATATCTGCTGCAGCCTCCCTCTAAGCCCTGGACCCTGCTCCCGTCTGCAGGAGACCCCTCAGCTCAATCCACTTGACTCATAGATTGCACACAGACTCTAATCCAACAGGAACTTCCAGGAGTCCACAGGCCACTCCTGCCAGTGAAGCCGGTGCAAAAAGTACAACTCTTCATTTCAAATCTGGTGCTCCAGATCCAGTCCGTAGTGTAACCTACAGTTATGCGATAGAACTCCTGCTTCTACTCCCCAGAATGCAGCCATCTCCACTGGATCCCACAGATCTTCAGCACTCACTTCTGTCCTCCAACTCATTGCTTTGTCCTGCCTGGAAATCTACCAGGAAATTCCTGAACACCCATAGGCCACTCCTGCTATTGAATCTGAGATGTTGCCTAAAAACCTCAAATGCATGGTTTCATCTGCAGAGGAAGAGTGCCATCAGCCCCTGGCCCACTCCACTGACATCTCCAATAGATCACAGAGCTCTTTACCCTGAAACTACCGCCTCCAACTCATTGATTTGTCCCTGTCCCAGAACACCCAGGAGCCCCTGGAGAAGTCATAGGTAATGTCTGTCATTGAAGAAAATAGGCGACCTAAGTATCTTCTCCTCTAGCTCTTATCCCCAAGAACCAGAACACCAGGTTAATGTGAGTTTTCTAGTGTAACAAGCGCTGTAGGCTCCGACTTCCACACAAACCTGAGGTCATCTATACTCCATCCCACAGAATACCAGATCGTCTCCCTTCTCGTACTCAATACCCCAGATCACACACATCTAGCAGAAAATATTGGGGAAACCATAGGACACGACAACCAGAGAAGAAGATAGACAACAGCAGATATTCAAAACTACTCTGACCCTGGACATTCAGGACCCTGGTACATCCACAGATTTGTAGTACAACATCTGCTGCTGAGGCCCTGTACCCGTACACCTGGACTCATGTATTGTAAGTAGACTACACTGAACCTTTCCTTCAACTCCCGTAGAAGCTCTGTCATATGTTGGAGCCAAAATACCCACAATAACCCCCTATGAACCCAAAGGAGAGTTCTACAATTAAAGCTTACAGAGTGAATACAGAATTTCAAGTTCTGAGCCTAGTGTTCCAGTCCCCCAGTTCCATCCACAGATCTGCAGTATAATGCATGCTGCAGCCTCCCTCCAACCGCTGCCCTGCTCCCTTATCTCTGTCTCACAGAACATGATCCCTCTCCTTCCTCCACTGAATCATGGAGTTGTCCTGGCCTCAAGTCTAACGGGAGCTACCTGGAACCCATAGGGCCTTGTTTCCGTTGAAGTAGACAGCCTGCCTACAAGGCTTCACCAACACCTTGGACCCTCGAGGTCCAGTCCCCCAGTTCATCCCCAGGTCTGTAGCATGTGATCTGCGGCTGAACCCTTCTAGCCCCAAACCCTGGTCTCCTATCCAGTAGAATACATGGACCCTACCTCTCAACACCCTTGGAAAGTCCTTAATATATTGCAGATACGATATCCACCACTAACTACCTGTGAACCCTTAGGACAGTCATGCAATTAAAACATAGGGTGAGTATTGGATTTCAGGGTTACCTGTGTTCCTAGAGATCTAGTACCCCATTACCATCCACAGATCCTCAGTATTACACATATTTGGAAAGTACATGACAAAGACAATTTTCTCCATACGTAACACTTAACCAATTTAACTCAAGATCAGGGAATCAATTTGATAAGAACTATAATACCTAGTAAAATGGAAGCAATCATTAAAAGTCTCCCCACCAAAAAAAAGCGCATTGACATGATTTTTATCACAGATTTCTACCTGACTTTCAAAGAAGAATTAATGCCAGCACTCCTAATTATTCTACAAAATAGAAACAAAAGGACATTGTTCAGTTCATTTTATGAGGCCACAGTTACCCTGAGAGCCAAACCACATAACACCACAGTGAAAGAAAAGTATAAACCAATTTCCCTCATGAACATATGAAGTGAGAGATCATCTAGGTACCGGTGGCACTGACTGTGCCAGGGCTGGGTATGGAAGGAGGTGTTCAGACTTGGGTGTCTCTTTCAGATAAGTTTAGGGTATGGATGGGAGAGGTATGGTAAGGGTGGGATATAAATAAATTAACATATCTTCTTGTGAACTACCTTAGTAATTATTAGCTGTAGACAACTTACATTGTTGTAGATTCTTGTATGATATAACTTATGTATAGTCAAATATGTATTCCTTTGTCGGATAATTTGTAAATTACATTTTTTTCATATTCAGTGCCACTGGTACCTAGAAGATATCTCACTACAAATATAAAAATTCTTGCTAAAATACTTGGTAACCGAATTCAAGAACACAACAAAAATCTTAACCACTATGATCAAGTAGGGTTCATCTTGTAGATGAGGAAATGTTACACCATACATAAATTGATAAATATAATTATGTAAACCAACTGAAAGAAAGAACGGCGAGATCATCTCGTTAGATTCAGAAAAGTTCTTTGATGTAATCCAAGCTCACTTCACGATAAAAGTCCTAGAGTGATTGGGGTTCCCAGGGCTATTGCAGCAAGACCACATCACCATAACTCCAATGGAAGAAACACAAACCCATTCTAGCAAAATCAGCCATCGCACACGGCTGTCCTCTGTCCATTCCTATGCAACTTATTAGGTGCAATAGTAGCTGTCACAATAGAGAACTGATGGAAATCACGGGAATACAACTTGAAAAT
Organism: Cricetulus griseus; assembly: GCF_003668045.3. Classification (NCBI taxonomy): domain Eukaryota; kingdom Metazoa; phylum Chordata; class Mammalia; order Rodentia; family Cricetidae; genus Cricetulus; species Cricetulus griseus. The sequence continues at coordinate 11,156,836 of NW_023276806.1, read as the reverse complement.
GAATAAATCATTTGAGATGATTGGAGAATAGATAGAAGTGGCCTGGAGAATCTTAGCAGGAAACTCCTACAGGTGATAAATATGTTGGTTATAAAATTAACAAAAAAATATAAGTAACCCTCATATATACAAATGGCAGACTGAGTAAAATTCTGGGAAACAACAAACTTTACAATATCCTAAAGTAAAAATAATATCTTGTGATAACTCTAACCAAGCAAGTGAAAGACTTGTGTGATATGAAATTCAGGTTACTGAAGAAAGAATTTGAAGATCATTAGAAAATGAAACAATCTCCCATGTTCATGGACCAGTTAGTTTAACATCATAATAATGGCCATCCTACTAAATGTAAGCTACAGATTCAGCACAATCTCTGTTAAAATTTCAAGATGATCCAGTATAGATCTTGAAAGGACAGTGCTCAGCTTCATATGGAAACCCACAAAAAACCACAGTAGCTAAAACTGTCCTGCATAATACAACATCTGTTAGAGGTATAATCACCTCTAATTTCAAGTTGTACTACAAAGTCATAGTAATTAAAACAGCTTAGTATGGACATAAAAACAGACAGTGATCAATGGAATCTAATTAAAGACCCAAAAATGAATCCACACACCTATGAACATCTGATTTTTGGTAACAAGTTTAGAAATACACACTGGAGAAAAGACCGCATCTTCGGCATGTGATGGTGGTCATGGCTAATGGTTGTATGCAGAAGAATACAAACAGGTCCATACTTCTCACCCTGCTTAAAGCTCAAATCCAAGCCATTCAAAGAACTCAACAAAAACTAGACACACTAAATCTCACAGATGAGAAAGCAGGAAATAGCTTTGAATTCATTTGCACAGGAAAAATTTGTGGAACAGAAAACCATTTGCTCAGGCACTGAGAATAATAATTAATAAACGTGAACTCATGAAATTGGAAAGTTCCTTCTAAGGAAAAGGACACCATCATCTGTAGGCAAAGCATCATCCTACAGAATGGGAAAACCTTTTTATCAACTCCACATCTAATAGAGAGATTTAATATCCAAAATATATAGAGAAATCAAGAAAGTATATATCAAGAAAACTGATAACCAAGTCAAAAGTTGGGTACAGCTATTAAACAGAATTCACAAAACAGAAAACTCAAATTGCTGAGAAACACTTAAATGTTCAACATACTTAGGCATCAGGGAAATGCATAATCAATAGTCAAACCTACTTTGAGATTTCCCCTGAAACCTGTCACAATGGCTAAAATCAACAGAATAAGTGGCAGCTCATGCTGGTGAAGATGTACAGTAAGGAGATCACTCACTCCTTTTTTGGTGGGAGTAGAGACGCCCATGGGCACTATGGAAATCTGTGGAGAAGGTCCTCGGGGTGGGAATCGGTCTACCTTAAGATCTAGATGAATCACTCTTGGGCATATACCCAAAGGATGCCCACCCTACTAGAAAGAGACTTAGTTAACCATGTTCACTGACACTCATTTCATAATTACCAGAAATTAGAAATATCCTAGGTGTCCCTAAACATAAGAATGGATAAAGAAAATGTGGTACATTTACAATTCACTAATACTGGGATGTTTAAAAAAAATTTGACGACATGAAATTTTCATGCAAATGGATGCAACTAAAAAAATCATTCTGAGTGGGGTACTCTAGACCCACAAAGAGAAATATGATGTACATTGACTTATATGTCACTATCAGCTTTTAAGTAATTGTTAACCAAACTACAATTCATAGAACCAAAGTCAATAGGTATAGAGTAACTGACTAGCAGGAATAAATAGAACTCATTAGGAAGGGGAGTTGAATGGATAGTTACAGATGGATGAAGAGATGCTGGGATGGAGTATTATGTAGAGAAGGGAGGGGGAGAGGATTGAATGAGGGAATATAGGGAGAAGCAGCTAAAATTAAGGGGGGGCTTATGGGGCTGTAAGGAAACCTAGTTGAATATAAATTTACTAAAATACGCACATTGATGGACACAATCTAAATCTAATCTCCAAATCTCTTGTCACCAAATGAATCTTTCTATACCAGGATTGGGTTAAATCCAATTGAAGTTTTGGCCAAAGGGGTCCCATAGGAATGTTCAAACTACCCAGGCTATTGCCAAGATAATGGGTAGCGCTCCATAAACTGATAGCAAAGCCTCATTGCTGAAGACAAACCCCTACACAACTCACTGAACATAGAGAAGCTAAGTTGCTATTTACATAGAGCTTTCATTTTGTGCTTTTGGTACAGGAAAGTATTTTACATGCTACCAAAAGAGAAACATAAAATAGCAATCCAGCTACAATCCCATTGGTCTACAATTCTGTCCTGCCCCCAAAATAAGCCATGGGAATGGTCACACAAAGCTCGTAGGGATAACCAACCAATGGCTTATTTGATTTGAGACCTGTTGCATAAGATAGAACCCTTGTCCAGTGCTGTCTTGGAGACCAATAATCAGAGACACCTATGGGAAAACCAAATACTACTTACTGCTCTAACAAAATAAAAGAAGACAACACAGTGATGAAAAGAGTTCTCATGCTAGTCTGCTATATTCAGAGATCAGTACCTTGTTTAGCCATCTTCAGAGAATCTTTCTCCTGTGGCAGATGGGATCAAATACAGAGACCCATGCCAGGTACTATGCAGAGAAATGAGAGGCTTGAAACATTTGGTCCTGAATGGGATGTCTCCTTCACTATTTCCCATTAGAATCCAGGGAATCTCTTCAGAACAACAGAAAGAGTGTAAGAGCTTCGTGTGAGGGAGGAGAACACCAAGAGCAAAAGGACTTCTCCATCAACATGAGTAAAGCTCACACGGACCCAGAGGCTGAAGCAAGGTGCACTGGCAGTACTCTGTCTTCTGCACATATATTATAGCTTCCAGTTGAGTTTTGACATGGGGTTCCTGAGTCTGAAAATGAGTGGCTCCATGATTCTTAAGCTTTCTCTTAGGTACTTTTCTTGTGTTGGTTTGTCCTGTCCATCTTTGATCTAAGGGTTTTTGTTTTATCTAACTATAGTTTATTTTGTTATTATATTTTTAGAAATCTGTTGTTTTTTCCAACTTTTTTAAAATTTGAATTAGAAACAGGATTGTTTTACATGACAATCCCAGTTCCCTTCTCCTACCCCTCCTCCCTTACCCCCCCCCAACTAAAACCTTATCTGTCACATATCTTTTCTGCTCCCCCTGGATGGTGAGGCCTTCCATAGGGTATCATCAGAGTCTTTCGTTTCCTTTGGGGTAGGGCCTAGGCCACACCTGAGTGTCTTGGCTCAGGGAGTATTCCTCTATATGGAATGGGCTCCCAAAGTCCACACCTATGCTAGGCATAAATACTGGGCTTCTACAGGAGGTCCCATAGATTTCTGAGGTTTCCTCACAGAAACCCATGTTCGTGGGGTCTGGTATTCCAGCTATCAGACTTGGGAGCAAGAGTTGCTGGATGTTCAGGTCAGCTGTTCTGTCCCACCATCCACCCCATCTATGAACTGTTGGAGCATGTGAAGGAGATGAACCTACAGATCCAAAACTACAGGATCACTGGGACACAGGACAACAACAGGATATCCAAGAGGAGCCCAGTAGGAGCCCATTATTGGTGATGTAGCAGAAGTCAGAGGCCTCTGAGCAGACCAATGACGGACACTTGAAAGAACAGATGAATGGACTAAGGGGCAAACTGTGTGAATCAATGGGCCACACCACAGCTCCCAGAAATTTTGTTTTGAGGGTTAGCTTAAGGGCAGGAGGAGGATGAAAGGGGGCAGGGAAATAAATGGGATCAGGATGTATGATGTGAAATCCACAAAGAATCAATGGATGTTGAAGATCTCGTGTTATTTTTTTTTGTTGTTGTTGTTGTTTTGTTTTTTTGTTTTTTGAGACAGGGTTTCTCTGTGGCTTTGGAGGCTGTCCTGGAACTCGCTCTTGTAGACCAGGCTGGTCTCGAACTCACAGAGATCCACCTGCCTCTGCCTTCTGAGTGCTGGTGCTAAAGGCGTGTGCTAATTTTCTTTCTTAAAAATTAAACAAAAATAGGTAATTTCATCATGAGGGTAGCAATGGTAACATTGGATAAACCCATGATGAGCTCAGGACTCGACAAGCTGTTAAGAAATTACGCCTTGGTCTCTGGATTCCTCATGTGTTTGCTTCCAGGCCGTCATGAGGTGAGCAGCCTCCTTCATTGTCTGCATCCGACAGCAGGGTGTTTTTTACCACAGGTTCACAGGAAGGGGCTGACACCTCCGAACACGGAAATCAACCGTCCTACTTTAAATTGTTTATCACAGGTATTTGTATAAAAGCTCAGCAGGACAAGTGACCAACTCTACACCTCCTACTCATATCTAGTTTTGTTGAGTCCTGATGGTGGATTTCTGAGACTCAGCATAAAAAATTGAAAGGAACAATTATTATTCATTTTATGCTTCCCTTTATTCATATTCTTTTCAGCAACTGACGGGGCTTTTTGGAGATGAAAAGAAAGAATATTTTGCATATAGATATGATAAGCATCCTGTCTAAGATGAACAAACACATTGTGCAGGAAAATGAGCAATATGGGTGGCAGACACTTTCCAGAATTTCCCCTCTCTATTTGCTACTTTAGGTTTTTTTTTAATTTAAGTTCTTTAATTACTACTCACATTTACATAACCAGGCATCATTTCTATAGTTCTTTACATTAAGATCTTTAACCCAATGCTTTCTAATTTTTTTCTCCTTTGCCACATTTGTTTTTCTGTTGTAATGTTTGTGTGCTTAGTTTTGAAACAGGGTCTTGTGTAGGTCTGGCTGGTCTTGAACTTTGCTCTGTGGTAGAAGTTGCCCTTAGACTCCAAATTGCACTCCTCTACCCCGCAAAGACATGGACCACCACTCCCTGGATCAAGCCTTTGTTTTATAGTGTCACACACCCAGGTAAGTGTTCCCTTTCATAAGCGATAACTACTGGATCTGAGGAGGTCATCTTTGAAGAAGTAAATGAAACAAACAGATAAGGATACAGAGACTGAACTAAAACTGGACAGTTAGCCTCCAGGCTGAGCTAAAGCCCTGAACACAGAGGGAGTGGGACAGAGAACTTAGGCTCTTCAGGGAAGGGCTTCCTCTCCTCTTGTAAAGCCACATTAACCTTGTTAAGACTCCGGTTTGATCTTGTTAGCCTTCCTTTGAAGAAGAGTGATCTTGCCTTGCTGGCAGACAATAGCAGTGGCTGTACAGGACCAAAAACTCCTCTAAAGACCAGATTCAGAACCTAGTTTGGAGCAATTCGAAGGCGTTTCCACTCGTGGAAAGTTGTGTGGTAAGCATGGAGGTAAGCTTTGTGGGCACGGATGCTGGTGGGGACTGACTTCGCTGTCTTCTACCTGAGCAAGGAGCCGTCTTCCTTCTTGTTTACTCTTGGAATAATTCATCCTCTCCCCTGCTTCCTTCCTGACTTTCCCCAATTATTCTATCCCTCCCTAACCTGCTGTAAGAAGCTACCACCTGGTATGTCCTGACAGTGCAGCAGCTTGGGACACTGGAGGGTTACATGTATCAAGGAAGCAGACCCTAGATCACCTTGTCCTGGGTTCTGTGGTTGCAGATGGACAAGTTTGCTCATCATCAGACCACCCACAGAGAGAGAGAGTCAGTGCTGTTCTCAGCTCACTTCAGACGGCTGAATTCCTGGGTTGAAGATTAAATTCTGACATGTACACTGCTGTGTCATTCTTCAATGTTATCGTCATTTGATTTAACCTGGGAGATATTAGATGTAGTGTTGATTAATTTTGATCTCTCTCTTTTTGTCCCTCTGTCTGTATGTGTGTCATACAGGGATGGAGTTTCAATGTTACATTCCACTTGTGGAGGTCAGGGCACCACTTAACTGAAGACATGGGGCCATGTATAGTACTTCATCTGTTGAACCATCTCACCAGTCCTGTGTTCAATAGTTAGACTTCTCCAGTTGCAATTTCAATTTCCTTTTTGGGGGTGGGGAAAGTTTGGAGACAGGGTTTCTCTGTGTCGCCCTGGCTATCCTGGACCTCACTCCATAGTCCTGATCTCCACCTGCCTCTGCTTCCTGGCCATCCCTTTCCTTTAATTTAATGTTTAATTATTTTTCATTTGTAAAATATGTTGACTATGCTTACCCCTTTTTTCCTCCAATAATCTTTGCCTTTTTTTTTAAACTTCTGAAGTCCAATTTCTACTACATATAAACTCTATTGTATTTACTGGTCAACATACAAAGTACTGCACTCTTAACAGTCATTGATTCTTTCTCTCCTTGCAGCTATCAGTTGTCTTAGCCAGCAGTGAGAGCTGATGCCCACCCAATATGTTCAAACATTTTTCTATCTTCAGTTGTCTAGGTCTTGTGCTTACATCATCTGTATGTATCTATAATATGTACATAAATATATTATATATTATGTATGTGTAAGAAATAAATAAGGATCTTTACTCGTGAACTTCTTTAGCCTCCCAAAATTACTTTTCCCACTTAAAGCCAGTGCTGGGAATTGTAATACCAAGAATTTCGATGAGCACTCAGAGGCAGGGGCAGGCGGATCTCTGTGAGTTTGAGGCCAGCCTGGTCTACAGGAGCTAGTTCCTGGACAGCCTCCAAAGCCACAGAGAAACCCTGTCTTGAAAAATCCAGAAAAACAACAAACAAACAAACAAACAAAAAACTAAGAATTTCTTTTTGCCTGCTTTTCTCCTTTATGTTAGTGTCTAGTAGCTATTCAGCCTGGAGTTTCTAAGAGTCATTGTGTTAATAAATTTTTTTTTGTCAACTTGACACATGCTACGGTCATCCCATAAAAGGGTATCTCAAATCAGACAGTGCCCCCATGAGATTAGCCTGTAGGCTCCTCTGTGAGGCAGTTTCTTGATTGATGATGTTTGTGGCAGGGCATAACTCACTGTGCTTGGTGCTATTCTTGGGCAGGTGTTCTGGATGTATATAAGAAAGAAATTAAACAAGCCAAGGGGAGCAAACAGGTATGCATCTTGCCCCCCATTGTATCTGATTCAGTTTACATCTGCAGTCTCTTGCCCTGACTTCCTTCAATGATGGACTATGATGGGAATATGTAAGCCAAATAACTTCTTAGTTCTCCAAGCTGCTTTTGATCATAGCTTAGCAAGAGAAAACAAACTTAAGATAGTCATCTATGTGGGTGTGGCAGCTTTTGATGTCTGTTAGCATTGTGGGTGTGGCAGCCCTTGATGTCTCTTGTCACTGTGGATACCAAAGTGTCTTATAGCATCTCTAGAAAATCATCGGCCGCATCATAAGAAGTTCCAAAAATGCAAACTCCGGACTTTTGCCATGTAGTAGATCAACCTGTTGGCTGTATTTAAGGTTGGGGAACCTCAGCATTCCAATAGGATGTGACTTTGAAACAAGTTTGTTCTAAGCTGAAGGGCATTTGAAAGACCCTGAAGTCTACCTTTGGCCTTTTATCTTCTTCCTCTGAGTTGCAGAGAATCCAGAATTTCATCTTCAAGTTAGACCATAGAAGTAGGAATATTACTCTATTTTCTCTATCTCAGTATGGATGAGTGGGCCATGAGAGAATTTCTTGACCTAGTTCATTTGATAGACGGCCATGATATCCTCCTTTCAGAGAGGAAGAATGCTTTAGCAAATCGAGAAAGTCCCCTTAGGCTTTGATGGGATTCGTTCCTCCCTCTCTCATTCCTGTCAAATCCTATGTACCAATGCATTTCTACCGTTGCTATGGGTGGATGACTCTAAACACAAAACTAGGAAGCCTCCCTTAGTCTTTGGGACTGAATATCTGAAGGCTTTCTTGCCATGTAGATGAAGGCTTTTCTCTTTGTAACCCCTCTTTTATTGTAGGAGTGCCAGCCGTAGAAGAGACTGTGTCTCCACACCCATCCACGTGATTTTAATAGTCATTACTATTTGCTGCTCTGTCCCAATAACTTACCACAGTGTAGTCAAGGGACACCGACAGACAATCTGGGTTGCTTTTAATGTAAGGTTAATATGAAGACCGTTGATTATTTTAACATGTGACTTTTGGTGGTGAAGAAGATGCAAAGCTGTTGAGCATTTGCCACAGAGTCTAATTTCTGGGTCCTCGGATAAATTTTGTGTTGGACAATGCAATAGATGTCGTCCTTCAGGTTCCAAAGGATTTTGCTAATTTGTATTCCTCAGCAGGAGGTGAGATTCACAAATTCTTAGGATCATCTTCAATCTCAGAACACACTTGCCATTTGTCTTATTTTTTGACTTGTTGGTGGCATATAGTGTTGTTCACATTTCTCCACTGAGCAGTGGCATTTCACATATTTTCTGTTCGTGTGTCTTTCTCAATATATACATCCTACCTTTATTCCTGTTCATCTGGAGTGCTCTACCTTTATCTCACTGACTTCCAGGTACATGTCTTTGTTAAATATATCACAATTAGCTCTTCCTCTTTGGTGGAATACCTGTTAATTATACTTCTAAAACAATCATTCTAAAACACAGGCTGAAAACACATCATTTAACAAATGTTTGCACATCATATTTTCTGGCTTTTCCCTCAGCTTCATTCTTTCTTTTCTTTTTTTTTCTTTTCTTTTCTCTGCGTAGCTTTGGAGCCTATCCTGGCACTCACTCTGGAGACCAGGCTGGCCTGGAACTCACAGAGATCCGCCTACCTCTGCCTCCCGAGTGCTGGGATTAAAGGCGTGTGCCACCAACACCAGGCCTGGTCAGCTCTATTCTTAATGATACTTTATTGTATAGTCTCACCCATTTTCATTTCCTCATATATAGAATAGACGTGATGTCAGTAAGACCATGGAAAAGGTATTTGGAGCAGTTCAATATCCTATAGCAAACTCCACAGAAACAAATCTTTAGAGCATATGCCCTTTTGTCTTCCAAGTGTCACAATCTCTGTGCCATCCAAATAACTGACTCATGGGTGTCTACAGTAACAAATGGTGGACAGGAAAGGTGGAATAACACCTGAGAGAAATGAAAGTGATGATTTAACAAGGAGTTGGAGCTATTGTTTGGTTGTTTAGAGTGATGTCAAGACATCCATGAAAATAAGCTACAAAGTGAAACAAAAATTAATTATAGAAATTCTAAGCATGAGGAAATGGAAGATAACGCTTGTGAATATTGTTGACATCTTTATGGTAAAGGAAATCTAAGAGGGAAGATATGCAGAGTGAATCATGTAGTAATTGAAAACTTTGAACTTCTAAAAGCAAACTGAATTAAGCACTAAAAATGCAATTAAATATTTAAATATCATGATATATATGTCTGAATTAATACTTTGAGTATGTAAAGATCAGGACTAGCCAAGAATATGGTTCCAGACTTAATAAGCAATGTATGCAACGAGAGACAGAGAGAAAAGGGGGATAAGGGAGGGACTGGAGAAGAAGAGGAAGAGAGAGAGAGGGTAGAGAAAGGGAGGGGGAGAAGAAGGGGGAAGGCAGGGCAGCGGGAAAAAATCAAATCAGGGGAGATTAACAATGGCCTATGAATTTTATAAAGTGATTTGTTCAAATTTATTGTACACCTATGGGTGTTTTTAGAAGCAAGGCTGGAGGAAGGCATTGAATTCCATGGAATTGTAGTTACAGATACCTGTGAGTCACCACATGGGTGCTGAGACCTGAGCCAAGGTACTCTGGAAGAGCAAGCCTTCTTAAGCAAGAAGTCAGCTCTCCAGCCCTCATTTTATTGTCAGTTCAAATAAAAATAAGGGGAAAAAGCAAACTCACAGTCAAAGACATACTGTATGTTTTAAAGCTATACGTCCAATACTGCAGAAGATTAACAATCAAAGTTAGCTTGAATTAAGGAGCAAAATAGCCTTCCTTGAGGTTCTATCATAGTGAGACAGAAACTAAGGGGAAGGGGGCAGCAAGCCCCTTTGCTTCTCATATTATTGAGGAAAAGGGCATAGAGTTTCAGGTCACAGTCCAGAAACAGCAGCTTCCTCAGCTGTGTGGAGAGAACACAAGGATGTTTGGGGGAACAGAAACTAGGAAAGTGTTTAGTGACAATTACAAGTGGTCATTAATTAACTGGAAGCGGATGAAGAGTGAAGAGGACCCTACTCTCTCCCAGTTCAAAACCATCGTTCTTGTGTGGAACATGATCTTGGGTCCTGGCTAGAGTGAGTTTGAAAAAGACAGATACAGTGTGTTCTTGCCTTCAAGGAGCTGAGACTTGTTAGTTGATCATTTGAATAAAATAGCATTGAAAGGGTTACAAGGTGGCCTCTTGAATAGAATTTTCTTAAATTTGCCCAGAGCACTTCTTCCGAGCTCCTTGGAAATGCAAGCTGTTTCTGCTTCATGGGGGGTGTGTATGTGTGTGTGTGTGTGTGTGTGTGTGTGTGTGTGTGTGTGTGTGTGTGAGCGCATTCCAATTTAAATGAAAAAGTAAAGTGGTTGGTGGCAAACCTGATTCAACAGCATGAGTGAAGCCAAATTTGTTACATTGGAAACATGACACGCTATGAAAGGGAGTCTTTTCTAATGATTTGAAGCAAAAATGATTTACAATAACAATTTGGGCTCTTCAGAGTTAATCGGAAAGCTATGCATCTCTGAGTCAACTCATGGCTGTGCAGTGCCGTCATGTTTCAGGTAGGTTTCCTCTGCATACACAGAATAGACACTGTCCAATGTGCTCGCTCTCCATTGCAGCATCTTCGGCAGGACAGACCAAAATACTGAGGAAGGAGAAATAGGACGTGTTTAATTTTTGTAGCACACCGATTTCCATAAGGACAGTTGCTTCAGGAAAAGTCAGAAGTGAGGATATGCGCGTGCTTCTAAGGACATCAAAAGGGAATCTGTTGTTTCTGTGAACCATTACCATAATTTCCATTGTTTCTTGCTGGCAGCAGGGAGGTCATTGTCTGCAACCTCTGCTTCCCTTTGCAATCTCACAGTGAAGTTTAATGCCATCCCTACCTGGGGATACATTTCACATTATGAGGCTTCCCTTTGCTCTTTGCAAAATGCAATCTTTGTGTTTGTAGAATGTTATATTTGGGATATATCCGTGTGCGTGCGTGCATGCATGTGTGTGTGTGTGTAATTTGAAGAAGCATTCCTAAATGAGATACAGAAATATACTCGTTCATTAGAAAGGGGAAAAAAAAAACCTTTCATGCATCATGTAACTGATGCTTTGGGAAATTCCATGACAAATACTCACCCATTGTTTTCATAGTAATCATTGCATCGTGAAATTAAAACTGTTTCAGTACTAAGTGTTTTTAAAACAATTACCCAGCGATGAAATTACCATATATTTTCTTCTAAAAGCAGGTTGTGAGGTAGGTACAGTTCCATGAAAAATGGCTGACCTTTTGATTCAGCTCCACAGCCTCCTTCCTTCCATGCACTACTTAGTCTTTTCCATTGGTTCTTAGAAAGCTCGCGGCTGTGCTGAAGGGCTAGGATGCAGGCCGGTGGACAGGGTTCCCCTTGATCCAGAACAGACCCATCCCCTCTATTCAGCCAGCCTTCCCCTTTTGTGCTTGCGTGTTCCAGAACAGCCTTTCAAAAGACAGTCCCAAATTGCACCAATGTCCCAAATCGCAGGATTAATGTGTCTATGAACAGACCTCTTATGCCTCCAAAATGAACTACTCCTTGCTAATTTCTCTTCAAGACACCAGCTTAATTGCATTTTAAACAAATGGGCTGCTTTGCTGGCCAACTTTTAAATGAGATAACAGCAATGTTCACTCTCCAGCAGTGATGAGTGCCTCGCAGTAGATTCAAAACTCTGTTCAATAACAGGTTTAATCTCACACCAGCAGATTTACTGCAGAATAAACTGCCACTGAGATCATAATTAGTAAAACAACAACAACAAAAACCCAACCTACTAAATATTATTTTGCAAAAGCAGCAGGCAGTGTTTTAGATGAAATTTTCAGTTCTGTTCTTTGTGTGTTTTATTGATTTTTATGTATGATATTGGGAATTCATGCTATGATTTAAGGTAATGTTCTTTTATTGATCACATAAGCAGTTGTTTCTCTATCCAGTATGAAAATGATGCTCCCCTTCTTATAGTCTGTGACATGCACAGCTGGGAGATGACAGTGTGACTGGCTCTCAATGTTTCTATCATTTCAATTTTCTAAACGCATATCCACAGTTAGAAAACAACAGCCAAATAAGAAATGAGAGCTTTAGATGCGGTATCTGCTCATAATTTTCTTTGTTGCAGCTATCACTGGATGCTTGTGATGCGATGGAAACCCCCTTCAGCAAACAGATGTGTACAGGGCATGCGCTGCCTGCACTATCTAAAGAAATATTAATGAGATAATGGGAAAGACTAGGTGGGGAAAGGGCGCTCACTGTGTACTTATCATTTCAGACAAAACTATGTGCCCTTCTTACATTCCTGTTTATCTTACACGATAGTAAGATGCATTGTAATGGCATACCAAGGGACTTGTTTTTCATAATTGTCTCAAATACATGTGCAAAAATGCGTGCTACATAGTTTTAAAGTGGCTCATTTGCAAGCAGAGGTGAACAAAAGCTTTTAAGTTCAAGATGGGGAGATGAACAGATCTGAGAAAATTTTCGGGTTCTCTTGTAAGTGTATAAATACACACTATATGATAGCAAAGTAAAATAATAACTAGGAAGGTTCCCAAATAGCCTCTGTAATTTGGGGCTGTTCCCTTTTCTAGCGATTTTTGACCAACGCTGTCTTCAGCCTGAGTGCCAGCTCACCTCCCATCACTCAAACCCACAGTGATGGCATGTGAGGCTTGCTTTATTTCTGACATTAACCTTTTGATAATGAGTGTTACATCAAATGGAATTTTCGGAATCTAATGGTACTGCTGTGCAGTTTATTTTTCTAAGACCCCCAAAGCAAATTAAACCTCGGTGAATCAGACATTATCATATTCACAGACAATAACAGTTAGAAAGGAATTTAGAAAGTACCCATTTTTAAATAAAGCTTTTAACAGTAGAGTTTTTCTAGCTGATGATTCAAACATTTGCTTATTTTTTTTTTATTTTAAATTGGTTCTTGTTAGTATGGAAAAGAAAGGGGAAAAAAAGCACATGGGCTCTGTGTTTGTCCCCACCTAATGACTCTGGTATATCTTTTTTTTTTCCAACTGTTTTTATTTGAATTAGAAACAGGATTGTGTTACATGACAATCCCATTTCTCTTCTCCTACTGTCCTCCCTTACCCGCCTCCCCAGCCAAAACCTTATCTGTCACATATCTTTTTTGCTCCCCCTGGATCTTCCATAGGGTATCATCAGAGTCGTTTCCTTTGGGGTAGGGCCTAGGCCCTCCCCCGTGTGTTTTGGCTCAGGGAGTATATGGACTGGGCTCCCAAAGTCCACACCTATGCTAGGGATAAATACTGGGCTTCTACAGTAGGTCCCATAGATTTCTGAGATTTCCTCACAGAAACCCATGTTCCTTGGGTCTGGATCTGTCCCATGCTGGTATTCCAGCTATCAGACTTGGGAGCAAGAGTTCCTGGATGTTCAGGCCAGCTGTTTCTGTGTGTTTCACCAGCGTGGTCTGGACCTCTGTGCTTTTCACTGGTCCTTCTCTGCATCTGGGTTCCAGTTCAGATCGGTGATTAGTTATGGGTGTCTGCTTCTACTTCCAGCTGCTGGATGAAGGCATATAAGTCAGTCATCAATCTCATAATCAGGGGAGGGCATTTAAGGTAGCCTCTCCTCCTTTACTGAGATAGTTTGCTGGTGTCATCTTTGTAGATCTCCAGACATTTCCCTAGTGCCTGATTTCTTTGTAAATCAAAAATGTCTCCCTCTATTATGGTATCTCCATTCTTGTTATCGTGTATTCTTCTCCTGACTCAAACTTTCTGCTCCCTCATGTCCTCGGCATCCCTCTTCCTCTCCCCTTCTCATTCTCCTATCTCCCTCCCCCTCTTCCTGTGCTCCCAGTTTGCTCAGCAGATCTTGAACCTCTCCCCTTCTCCAGGGGACCATGTATGTCTCTCTTAGGGACCTCCTTGTTTATTAGCTTCTTTGGCAGTGTGGATTGTAGGCTGGTAATCCTTACTCTATGTCTAAAATCCGAATATGAGTGAGTACATTACCATGTTTGTCTTTTTGCGATTGGGTTACTTGCTCAGAATGGCTTCTTCTAGTTCCATCCATTTTCCTGTGAATTTCAAGATTCCATTTTTTTTTTCCGCACTGAGTAGTACTCCATTGTGTAAATGTACCACATTTTCTCTATCCATTCTTAGGTTGAGGGGCATCTAGGCTGCTTCCAGTTTCTGGCTATTACAAATAGTGCTGCTATGAACATGGTTGAACAGATGTCCTTGTTGTATGAATGTGCTTCTTTTGGGTATATGCCTAAGAGTGGAATTGCTGGATCTTGTGGTAGACTGATTCCCATTTTTTTGAGGAGTCGCCATACTGATTTCCAAAGTGGCTGTACAAGTTGGCACTCCCACCAGCAGTGGAGGAGTGTTCCCCTTTCTCCACATCATCTCCAACATGAACTGTCATTGGTGTTTTTGATTTTGGCCATTCTGACAGGAGTAAGATGGTATCTCAGAGTTGTTTTATTTGCATTTCCCTGATGGCTATGGATATTGGACATTTTCTTATGTGTCTTTCAGCCATTTTAGATTCCTCTATTGAGAATTGTGTCTCTGGTATTTCTAAGTCACAGACCCAGCATATTTTAGAGGTCCATGGTCACAGGAGTTTCCATAATTCACAAAAGAGGAATGCAACATTCAAAAAGTGTGTGATATGCTGGGGGCAATTTTCCATTTGCTTCACCTGTTCTATGACGAGTGTTTATTCCTTCATCACATACCTAAGATCTTCCCAGAAAATACTCAGCTGCTTGAGATTTTTAATTCGTGGCTCTTTATAACATCCTGGCAAGCTGTATCTGAGGAAGTATGGCCTCCTGACAGATGTTCTGCAAGATGCTTTTCTTTGTCCCTGAAATTTCAATTTTAGCCTAAGCCCTGCATAAGCAAGTGCTGTCCTCGGTAACTTTTGGTCACCTTTGCTGGAGAATAGCCCACCTTTGAATTGTCTCCACTTCTATGTAAGTTTGGGGAAAACCTTGTTTTCATCATGATCCCTAATTGTCCTCCTGCCTATTCGAACAAAGTCTCCTTGCCATTTACAATACCGGAGATTGATTTTTGTTGATTCAGGCATAGGCATGACTAACCTTTGGTGCTTGGGATTGCTGTGAATATTGTTGGTCCATCACAGTTGTAGATGGTGGTGCCAGGTTGGGTTGTCAAAACCTGGACACCCCTGATAGTAGTTCATATAGGTGGAAGTACAGTTTTGCTCAATCGAACTGGCAACTGCTTATATAGGGTTTACAGTGTACAGAACTCTCGGTGCTAAAGTAACAGCATAACTCTAGATTCTCATGGCTTATCATGAATTTGGTATTATTTCTGTATTATCTAGGTGGTCCCTCTGCTCTCAGGTGGTAGACCTGGAATATTAGTTTATTAATCAATCCAGACATTGTGTCATTAATACTATGCAATGCCCTATGATAGCAAGTACCATAAAGGCAGTCCTTACTCCTTGCTAGTCACTTCGAGAAGCACTTTCTAATACAAGTTTATTTAACTCCCACAACAGTTCTGAGACAAGAACTTGAGTGTGCAGGTGAGAAAATGGTGACAGCGAAGGCAAACAATAGATACAAAGCCAAGAACATGAAATATATCCTTTGTGAATCTAGAACCTGGAAGAGTGCCTGGTTAGTGTACAGTACTCAAGGAACTATGGACACTCACATATGCATATTTTATTGGTCACATAGCACATTATTGATGTTATATACATATTTCATATAGAAAAACATATATACTTTGACAAAAGAATTGGCTGAGTTTCTCAGTATTTCCATTTTAGAACCGAGAAACTGAAAACAGGTTCAGAAAGAAAAAAATACAAGGAAATTTATAAATCAACTAATGGATTGAATGCTGTAAAACCCAGTCTGTTAGTTTTCAAAGAGAATATTTTCAACCCTGCTAGATAAGCTCAACCTGTAGCTTGTATGAAATGATCACACATCCCTACAGAGAGTGTTTATCACCCCTCCCCCTTCTAGAAGGGTAGGAGGCAGAGGAATCAAATCACCCATCCCCATGATACTTACCTAAGGAAGATTATTCTGCATGTTGGAATTCAGATGACGACTGGAATGTGACAAATATTGGCACATTTGAAAATCTCCATTGAGTTGGATATGTTGGAAGTACAAGATGTTATCAGATGAGGAGGAAAGTGAATGGTACAAAAATAATAATAATAAAAAAAAACAGTGACATTGTGAGAGAGCTTCTGTATGTCAGGAGTCATAGACAGGGTATTTCTTTGACTCCCACATCCTACATCTTCAGATAGGCAAGCAATTCCAGACCTTTTAGTCAATGAACATGTATGTTCTCCCTGATTCTGATAAAAGCCCCATCTGGTCATCATTTCTGTTGTGCAGAGGAAGAAAGCAAGGGCAATAGGGAGAGAGAGAGACAAACTCAGGACCCAGTGCTGGTGGCCATGAGTGTGGATGCATGCTATTCTGGAGCATCCCCCTGCAAGCCTCTCCTTACTGTTCTCCATCAACACTGCTTCACGTCTGGGGTCTTCTTCTAAAAAGGGGGACATGTAGAGAGCACTGACAGGAGAGGACTACCTTTCTGCTCCCAACTTCTGGATTTATACTAGTACATTTTAAACTATTTTAAAATTAATATTGTACATGTGCTCTGGAATGAATCTACTTGTAATTGCACTAGATCCCATGTTGTCAAATGCAAACTGGCTTTAAATCAAATAGTCAAATCTACTTTTCCCAGATTGTCATGTCTGTCAGAGTGAGCTCCTGACCCATGATCACAATGAGACAAACGCAGTGCTGTGACACAATGCATAATTCAGCGAACTCCTTCAGTGAATTTTGCCTTAGCTGTAGAATGTTTGACGGTTTTGGCAAAAACATTTAGTTCAGAGCCAAGAATATTGTTTGGCAGGTAAAGGCATTTATTGCCAAGCCTAAGGGTTTGAGTTGCAGCTCTGGGACCCACATGGTGTGGGAGAGAACTGACTTCGGCAAGTGGTCCTCTCCTCCGAATGTGTACTCCTCCCAGTAATATACGTTAACAGACACTTACCCAAATCATTGCAAAAATGAATAATTCATATGTACTGCTGCCTTTTAAAAGTAATTTTTAAGTAGTGTAAAATTAAAGCTGCATACAAATAATTCATTAGAGGAGTCAGTTCCCCACACCTACTCCCAGGGCCATTTTGATCTTTCATCTCTGAAGCAAGGTTTGTCAGTTCTGCATCAAGCAGGAGGTGCTCCTTCACTCTTCGTTAGCTCGACAGGGCTGTTTTTCAGGATCCATAATATTGGCTTTTCTCCCATTTGTGAAAGCCCTCTGTAATCCAAAGGCTCCATTATGTAATGGGAATTTTGATCATAGCAACTTAAAAGTTCCTTGTGAAGACACATATGAGTAGTGTAGGCAAATAAATAATCACAGATGAGCTGATTTCATCAGCATCCATAGAGACAAACAGATTCTTGTTTGTTCTTGATACAAAAATAAAAAAACAAAACATCAATAAGACATTATTTCCTCATTATTTTCTTAAAATAGTCTCCATAAGAAGTTCTGGCTGCCATTCACCTTTGAAATGTGAAATGAGTGGTAATATTCTATTGTTCCTTTCAACTCACCTCTGTCTCCTTCTCTCCCTGCCCTTTCTTCCTCTCTCATCCTCCAGTAGCTTCCTGACACCAATGAAGTAGATAATGTCATAAAAATAAAATCTCTCCTGGATACGTCAGGTGAGTGTTCTGTGTCATGTATTGTAAAGCTCCTTTCTCGACTGCAACCTGGAAAAGCAGGCCAAGAGTTTCAACCTCCTTTGCTTAATCCAGTCCCTGTCAGAAGAGCCTTCGTGCTGATGGACTGCCGCCTGAGCCTGTAGCTGGAACTTTTGAAAATGCTTTTCCTCAGAGGAGCCTCTAATTGTGTACCATGTTCTATTGTTTTCACTTTGAATTCTTAATGATTTTGTAAGAGGAGTTCTCACATTTTCAGTTGCACTTACCTGCATAAACATCTGACCCAGATGCCAATCTCCCAAGTAGTAGGTTGGACAGGTTCTATTCTATTTATCTTAGCCACAGTAGATCGAAAGCCATCAAAGAGGAGCCAAGCAGCTGGAAGCAAACTGGAAGTTTCCGAGTTGTGGTTTAATTATTTAGCTTGAAAAGCAAGATTTCAAAATTTAGACAAAAGTGTTTCGTTATAATTTATCTCAAACTACAAACATTTTTCACCATTGAAAATTTCAATAAGGGTTCATGAGAATTGAATATTTCCATCGTTTGTCATAGAATGTATGGACTTTCAATTATTTTTGGAACAGTCATGTGGGATAACCTTCATCAATGCTAATGGAACAAATAAGAAAACAATAGAGATAGAATCAATGTTTTAAAATGGTGCAATTATGTAGTTTTTCTTGGATGAACTCTCATACTGGAAACAAATGCTATATAAGATCACTTCTACAAAAAATGAATAGTACACATTTTATATACTTTCCAAATAATTATGAAAATGGTGTAAGGGCATATGAGTGAGTGCTTCTAACTAAAGTTGACAGTATCACCCCATGTAATCTAATTTATAAACTTTAAAGCTATTCTTTAAAGATACTGAGAATATGGCTCAAAAAGACATTATTGATCATGAGGCAACTGATAATAAAAACAGGATAAGATATATCCCAATCATGTAAATATTTTTTAGGTGTGGCGGCATTTTTGTATTTATGTGTATATATGTGTTAGTATAAGGTAATATTCTTGCTCATTCCATTTTTATACAATGTGTATAAAGCCTGTATCCATGGCTGTGGATATTAGTGATGGTATGGCCAAGCTAACCACTGGAGATGCCAGTCCTGAGCCAATCTTAATAAAAGAAAATGAAAAACAACCAAGTGAGCTCCACTTATTCTAAAGAGACATTCCTTTTATTACTACTTTAATTAAATTATTCCCAGTGATTTTTTTCTTCCTTCCTCATTCATCCTTTTCTATTCCTTCTCTCATTCTCTCGTCACAAAATGATTTTACACGTTGTCTGGACTTACTGTGTTTCTCATATCTCCACTTCATTCATCCTGTCTTCAACTCAATATCCCAAGAGTTGTTTCAAGGGTCTACTTAATGCTGTCTCTTCTCTTTCATAAATGTGGTGCCTCTACCGATGTCTTTGCTA
Organism: Cricetulus griseus; assembly: GCF_003668045.3. NCBI lineage: Eukaryota > Metazoa > Chordata > Mammalia > Rodentia > Cricetidae > Cricetulus > Cricetulus griseus. Next base: position 11,137,477 of record NW_023276806.1, on the reverse strand, counting down.
TGAACCAAAGTTTGTTCAGCATTTCACACCCACCAACTTCTGACCCCATATCACACTCCAACTTTATTCTTAGCAATTTGATTCGAATCAATATTTGAAGTTTCCCCCACTTAAATCATTAAGCAAGTGGCCTTGACGTCATTTGTACATCATTGTGTGATACTTTAGGTCTTGTTTTGAACAAGTTTTTCTTAAAGAATTGAATGTTTTTCTTACAATTTGGAATATAGTTTATTACGTTCAGATAGAGTTTTAAAACTATTTGTGTTCTAATTATGATGTAACATCTTGCACAGCTCATTTCTGGCCATGTTTCCATTAGAATGCTCTCCTATCTAGATATTTCCTGCTTCAGCTATACCTGGCCTGCTGGAGAGGCCCCGCCCATGTGCCCCTCTCGTCTGATTAGTGCCCTGATTCATCTAGTTAGATGCTGCTTCTCTGCCCTGGGCTATCTAGATCCTTCACAAGGTGGCTCACAAAGCCTCTTATCCCAGGTAACTGTAACATCTAGTTCCATATGGATTACATGGAGCTTGTCACTGTACCCTTTAGTCTTAAAGTCTTGTGGTGGAGAGTCTTGCACCGCAAGGCTGACACTCATTGATACATGGTGACAGGCAGAGTGAGTGAAGGTTTGAACAGAGTTAAATTGTGTACCTTGGAGTCTTAGTTCAAATGTTCAGTTGAGGCTTCGTTCTCGTAGCCTCCTCTTTTGAAAGGATGGGTTTTACTGTGAACTGCTTTATGATGTTAGTGTTATGGAATGAATTATAGTCAGAGACATTCATTCTCTGGTACACCCTAGCTGTGAAATGGCAGGCAAGTCACATAAAGGTGAGTTATTCTTTTCATAATTAGGAACAATAAATAACAGTTAAAGTTTAAAGCATCCTGAGTGTGTGTCAGGAACTCTTTGAAAACATTGCTTATCTTACTATCTTTAATCCTCCCCAAATCCTACCAGGCTGATCCTGTTATTGTTACCTTTCTTCGAAACAGAGGCTGGGTCAGATCCCAGGTTCAAATAGCTATTAGATGATAAGACACGGAATTGAAACCCATTCATTTGAACTCCAAATGTGAATTCCACATAGTCATGGGGAGGATGAAAGCTCTAAGGGTTTAGTGTGTATTTTTATTTTTCATTTTATTCATGCCTAAAAATACATTTTTAAAAAAGCAATGACAACTCTTCCAGCCATATAACCTGCCCAGTCATCCAGACCCTATCCACTGGAGGCCCCAGGGTCACTATGCTACACATTGAAATTTGTCACAACCTTTGAACCTGGCTGCAGGTTTTCACTCTATCACACTCTTTTCATCTTAAACTATGTAGATGGACTTAATTTAAAGTTTTAAGCACATGATAATATTTTGTCAATATATAAATGTAAACTTCATGTTCACATCCTTTTCCTTCAAAAAAAGTCTATTTTATTTCAAAATCTATATTCTAAACTAGCTGAAAGTGCTTCTCTAAAAAGAATGTGCCGGGTAAGGTGTACTAAAATGTCCATCTGAGGAGCATGAAATATTTGGTGATGTGCCCATCCTGCTGAATTCTTAGGCCTAGATCCCCATGAAGTAATACACAGAAGCACATGCATTTCCATCTAACTCCCACTATGGCTCTTTACTCATGTTCCTCTGTCATTCTGTCCCCTCCCTGGATGCATCTTATTCCTCTGCATCCTCTGGGCAATCCGTGACAATTTATCTAGATTTATTATTCTGTTTAGCAATGAACTGTGTTGTCTCTCACTACTGAGATGTGTTGTATTTTGGAAAATGGATAACAAGACACTGCAGTTAGGCTGTTCAGCTTGACATGGGGTTGAAATGAAAAAAGATTGTCTTTGAATGCCGTCTGTGCTGTTTCAGGAGTTTGTTTCTGATACTAAAAACAGATTCCTTTCGCTTTCACAGATTCCCATCTCCCTACTATGAGAATAGTTCAATGAAGACTTGTGGGATGTACAGTAGAGGTCAAAGTGAACTCTAGACACCCGGTGTCCTCTAGAAGATCTCTACCTGGAGTGTGAGTGGTCATGTAAATGATGCTGGTAACATTCATGGGAATAACTGATATTTTGGGTAAATGTGGAAAGGGAATGAAACAAAAATCACACTGGGGCAGGTTGTACTTTGGCTTCTTTGAGGTTGCAGAAGGGTCATCTCTACTGCAAATGCAAGAGAGGAAGGCATGAAATCATAGGATCTGTTTAAATGGGGTCTGCTGGGCTCAGATATTGGCTAACATGGGGGTCAGAAGAACTGTTCCAAGCAGAGTGCCAGGCAAGAGCTTATGCTGAGCCTATGCAAGTGCCAAGCAGAGTTGTGCTGGAAGGAGTGAACCAAGCCACAGTTTTATGCAATAGAGAGTAACAGGCAATATGTGTGCCATGTAGAAAAACTGTTCTCTTTCACACATTTCTACATTCCCCAGCCTGGACTGTGAATTTAGCAATTTATTGGAAACAAGGCTACAGATGGTAGTTTTCCCATCAGCTGATCATAAGGTGGCAATCGTGGAGATTCAGGTGGCCTGAGTTACGTACGTAGCTTTGTTTCTTATGAATATAGGAAGGCAGACTGCTAAGGACTCCGCCAGATGTCACTGGATTTGGAGATGGAGACTGTGGCCACAAAATACAAAAGTATTTAAAATGTGGCCTTTTTGCATTTTTTTTTTCTCAGCAAAGTAGACTTCTTGTCCCCACAACTATAGGATAATACAACTGTGTTACTAAGTTCTTCTGTTTGTGTTGAGTTGTTAAAACAAGAGGAAAATTATTTCTTAAGCTCATGGTACATTAAGGAAAATTTATATTTCAGAAATGATAATCATTAATACAAATATTCAGCTGCCTATCTTCCCTCTTCCTCAACAGTGCTTTCTACATGTTCCCTCAGCCATCTACAGCTTCTGCATTATTTAGCTCTGTAATCAGTGTTCAGCTTTCATTGGGGTAGAAGCATAAATGTCAAAATGCATTCTGGATTCTCCACAAACTACTAATGATTTTTAAAAAATATGTTTGGTGAACTTTCTTTACTTTTTTGTTTTCATTGATAAAGGGTCTCTCTGTGTAGTCTGGGACTCAGAGAACTCCCTGTTTCTGTTTTCAGATTGTTGAGATTAAAAAGTGTCCTCCATGACCAGTTTGTTTTTAGGAGTCTTTTTCATTATTTTCGTATGTCTGTCTGTCTGTCTGTCTGTCTGTCTGTCTGTCTGTATGTATGTATGTATGTATGTATGTATGTTTGTGTGTATGTGACATGTGTTCAGATGCCCATGGTGGCTAGAAAAGTTCACTGGATCCCTGGAGCCAGGCTGTAGGTTGTGGCTGCCTAATGAGGGCAGTGGGAATCAAACCTCAGTTCTCTGAAACAACAGCAAATGGCAATTGTAGAGCCATCTCTGCCGCCCCAGTGAGCTTTGCTGTGAACATCATCCATTTAGTTGGACAAGGTCTCTGTTCAGGTGCCTGGATTACTTATACTATTTGAGTTAAATACAAATATCTTTGCTCTAAATCTCTTGTTATTCTTCCAGAATTAAAAAGTTAAAGGGGCCTCATCTGAAATGGTGCCAAGTCCATCATTATAGACTTTGCTTGTGCCTTTGCTTTTGACACAGAGTGAGATGGTTGTATGAAAACTTGTTTGCTTTCTGGAAACAATTCTGTTTAGACTAATTCAACAGAGACTGATATTTACTCTACGTCCCTATCACCATTGAAATGGTAACTATGACATATGGAATCCATTAGATACTAAAGTGTACCTTACAAACTGCAGTCCTGGATTCACTGCTGTTATCCAGCTCAAATGCTCACAAAATGGCAGAAAATCTTTGCCTCTTTTACAGGGCAAGTGATTTTATTTGAGCATCAGGAATATAATTAGTGGTATTAGCGTTAGGAGTCATTTATCCTTTTAGTGGTAGGACCAAAGGTCTTCCACTTGTCCTAATGGACCAAACTTGCTGGTACCTTGCCCACTAATGGTGGGGGGTGGAGGGGGGGGGCTCTGGACAGAGAATGTCATCAGGCACCATTTACCTCCCAATCTGAAACAGAGATAAATGTGTCTGTGTTGATGGCACTGACTCATTATTGGGAACTAGGTAGGTATAGTCTTAAGAACTCTGCAGTCCAGGATTGGCCTGGACTAACAGAAGGGAGCATAGTGGTGAGGGCAGGAGATAGAAATGGGCTAGACAATTTAGGTAAAAGGGTCTTGAAAGTGCATAGTTCTAACACTTTTCCTTGGCTAGGAGCTAAAAGTGTCCTTACCAGAAGTGGGCTATGATTTCATATCTCTCCTCTCCTAGATGAAACCTTGCTTTTATACTATGCATGAGGGTGTGAACACAGTTCCAGTTCAGACACTCATCCCTTCTTGTGAACAGCTTTGGGGCCAGGTCTCTATGTTCCTCCATTTCAGCTTATCTCCTAGAAGATTTTAGCATCTCAACACTTGATGAAAGAATATTACAGAGTTGTGAAAGCCATTGAAACAGTTACAGTTGTGATGAAGACTATTAAGAGAAAAATTTTCTTTTGTTCAAAGGAATAGAATCTATCTCTGGCCCTAGTGAACTGATCAGTGCCAAAGATTAAAACTTTACACAATCCCATCTCTCATATTGAGAGTTAATGCAGCTGGATTGGTCAGGGAACCCCAAGAAGTCCAACCTCCAGGAAGGCTGATTCACTTAAATCCATTCTAAGGAGTTGGGGGGAATAATTATCCTTGTATTGAGCAATGCACTTATCTTCCCAGAAATGTCCATGAATGCAGTTGGTTACAAAGCCTCTGCTATGTAACTGGTAGGTCAGCCTGATTTCTGGGTAACTTAACAAAGCTTACCTTTACTTTTCGCTATCTTTTGGAAGTCTCACCATGTTTTCCCTGGTGTTCTGGAGTTCCTTGGTCCTTTTCTGAAGCTCCCTTTTACCTTGAGGCTGTAGACAAAAGTCATGATTTTATATCTTTTCTTTCATTCTGATGAGCATCTACCATGATTTACAGCTCGTCTGCCTTGTTTCTCACTTGAATTTTTTAAATTCATCCCTGATATTCATTTTTTAGTCTCTTTTAAAAACTTTTATTAATAAGAATGAGCACTTAAAAAAGTGATCCCTAAATGTTCAGTGTAACCTATGGTGACCCCAAAGTTTCCAGTATCAATAGCAATGCCAAGTCTGGCATCTCTGTTGGCCTCCCCCGATTAGTGATGTGGCCATTGTCTGTTATACTCTAGGGCTGCCCAGGGTACCTGTGTGCAGATGTGTTCTTTCACCTGACTAGTATAAGCCATTCTTTCAATTATTCTTTAGGATCATGACTGACCGGAGATTTCCTGATCTTGGTGGAGGGTTTCTGTCTCTGAGATGCTTTTTCAGTCCTATGGTTAAAGAGCCTGACAGATCAGAGATTTTATATAGGATATATCCCAGCTTCCAGAGTGAAAGAAACAAATGTTATTTTATCATTTTATTTCTGATTGCATTGGAGGAGGTATTTCAATATCATGATAAAAGTATTGCTGGAAAAAACTTAAAGTACAAAAAAATGGTATCACTGATACTAGTTTCTAAAAGTCAGGATTTTCTCTTTAAAAATCTATTAACAAAATGACTTCAGTCCTTTTGTCCTTCCTGGAAACCCTTAACCTAACCATTCCATTTCTGAATAACTCTCTCCCAAGGCAAGCTTCAGGGAGAGTTTCCCAAGCCACCAGCCACTCCTACATGCACTTCAGGACAATCAAATCTCCTTCCTTGATCAGATTGACAGCAGTACAAGCTGCTTTCCCTGAGTTTCATTGTTACACTTTCACTTTTTCAATCCTAACTGCCAGTACTTAGAGGAAGAACTGAATTCCCGCTCTTTCTCTATAACACAGTGGATGGATAGTAATGCCCACTGTGTGGGGTGAGCCTTTGTGAATCATTCCATCTGAGAGCATCCTGACAGGACTCAGGATCGGGAACTTTAAGGCAATGAATTCTGTCTTCCCAGTAATAAGGATATTATATTTTCTCTATTTACCCATTTGCTCTGCCACATCGTGTCCACTTAGCTGAGAATAAGAACACATGTCATTTATACTGCTCATATTAGCTGCTGCTTGGAAATATAGAATTACCCTTTACATTTCCACTTAAGGCTAGAGAAGCAGCGCCAATGTCAAACACTGGCTGTTCCTCAGGAACATCAATGGCTCAACTCCCACCACCCACCTGGTGTTCGAAACCATCTGCACCTCCCGTCCAAAGTTAACTGTCACCTTCTTTTGTCTCTCTGTAGCAGGCATGCGACAGGTTCAGGTGCATAGACATACATGCAGACAAAGTACTCAGATATGCACAATACATAAAGCGAAAAATGTTTATCCATTAATTTTAGTGAAAATATAAAGGTTCATTAATTAAATAAATATTAAAATTATTTTTGAGGAAGTATAAGAAGAAGATGCAGTACAGGGAAAAACAAAATGGAAAAATCAAAATAGCTTTGGAGTTCTAGTCCAAAAGATAGATAAGGGAGGTTGCAAAGGGAAAGTCGAAACATTTAGTAAGGAATATTTTCTTTTGTATTTTGGTATGATGGTCGGTATTCATGAAGTTTTCCAATAACACCCCTCTTTCACTTACCCGGTGCAGTACTCTAGCTTTAAGACAGTTCCTCTCATGAGCATCTATAGGCAGTTTCACTGTTTTGAGTCATTGCTACCTTGTAGGCAATACACAGTGCTGGGGGACCGCCCAGAAGGAACCTATAGTTTATATTCAGGGTGGGACTGAAGGAAAAGCAATCTGAAAGCAACGTGCAGGAGACAGATTCAAAATGCAATTATGCCAAAAAGAGGGCTTCAATGGAATGGCAAAAGATGGCAAAGATTCTAAATGAAAAGAAGACAAAGTCTTTAAGAGAACTCAAGCACACTGACCAATAATGGCATCTTCTGTCCTGGTAGCATCAAGGTTCGACCAAGTTAGGCCACATTGCTGAGAGAATACTCACAATATCATGTGATTACACAACATCAGTCATATTTTATAATATGTTTGCATAAATATATTATTTAATAATGTATGTATATATGTAAATTAAACTAGGGCCTAACTTCAGGAGGACAGATTTATATTTTTGCTTATATGTAGTCCTTGACATGACCAAGTTAAGACATCTTCAATTTTCACATTCCAGGGACCCTTGCTGTCTGCTATACAGCCATAGAGGTACAATCCAGGGACTTTGATGATCCCCCATGGGAGACCTCACTCTCCCTGGGGAATAGATGGGGGTTGGTATGGGGAGCTGGTGGGGGGAAGTGGGATTGGTGTGTAAAACAAGATTTTTAATTTAAATAAAGAATTAAAGAAATAAATGTTTATGCTTCATACCTGTTGTCTTGATTGTTAAATAAAATCAGTTGAATAAAAGCTGCATATCACAGACATTGTCTTGGGTTGTTTGAGAAGAAGGAGGGAGACTCACCAACTACCTCAAAATATGTTACGTGGAACATTGCCAAATAATAGATGTTTGAGAGGTTTCATGACATCTATATTGCTAGAGTCCACTTATTTCATTTATGTGATAGATATGGAAGCAACAAAACTTATGTTCTATTTCTGTGACGTACTATCTCCCAATGGTGTTGTGGCAATCATTAATGGAAACCAAGTCATTTTGAAAATGGTTTTGGTTTTGGTTTTGGTTTTAAAACTAATCAGACCTAAATTATGTAATCAACAGCATTTCCATTCTACTTCCTTTTAAAGCAGGGATTTTACAATGTAACATTGCATGTGATACCAAGTGAAGTAGAAACCTAATAATTAAATGGTATTTTCCTTTGACAGAGTTATATAAAAAGACAAATTTTACATTTTTTTAAATAAGGTTATTGAATTTTTTAAAAAATTAGCTTCTTTAAATTGTGTTTAGAGTAAATTTTCCCCAATATATTTTAACCATGATTTGTCGTTTTAACTTTTTCCGGAGAGAATATAATCTCCACATTGTATATAGGCAATTTTTCCACTTGTACCTTTTTTTTTTTATAATACATGAATATTGTGTCAAGTTTCTCTTTTAAAATTGTGTAATAGCAAATACATGAAAACAAAATTGTGTTTCGTGCATCCTACCATTGTGTTGCAAAATGTTATTTCATTGCGTTTAGAGACACCAGAAAGTATTATAAAATGACCTAGACCTTGTGGTGGATCATGTCACAGACATGAGGGTTAATTTTCTGCTGGATTCCGTGAACTTTTCCTGGGCTTTGCTACTTGGGTGACAAAGATGACATGTTTGATTCTTCTGTTTTCAGGTCAGAATATTTGGATCCAGCAACTAGAAGTAAAGGGGCAGAAAGGACAAAATGTAGGTGGCAATCGTTCTGTGGGTTTGGGACATCTAGACCTGTGTACCATGAGATGAGAGTCTATCGTGGTCACTTTGTACTGTGTCATCTGTGTTTCTTCATGTTCACTTGGGTGCACTAGGAACTTTCTCTCCTTCCACATTACTCCGAGGCCTATAAATTTAGAGAAAGAACATTTTTGAAGGTTACAAGGCTATCATATGACTGAGCATGGATGACTAGTTTCCAGTTCTTCTTTGAGTTGAAAACAATTGTTCATTATGTCTTGGTCATGTGATAGTACTTAGTATTTAAAAGGCAGGAGTCTGGGTTTTCAAATCTTTGCGTTTTGGCCTCTTTGCGGCTTATAAACTTCTGAAGATATCACTGCATAATGAGTCGAGTGGTGTAATGGTTAGTCCATCTGCTGTCTGTGGCTCAAGTGTGATCTGAGTCTCCTCCAATGGTTCTCTCCTCTCCTGTTCCTAGTGTCATCACATGCCTGTTTGCAAAGTCTTCCTTTGCCACTCTTCATGGTGATAGGATGCAGCCCAGAGTTGGACCAATATCAGCAAAAGGCTCTTGAATCTCCAACATCATGAACTAAACTGGCCTCTCTTCTTTACCTTCCCCAGTGTTTCATCATATTGCCCACAAGATGTCAGATATTTTGAAGAAACTTAACACTTTAAACTGCATAGGCAGTATAAGACAAGGAACCACAAAGAATGGCCCACACAGCTGCTATCTCTCTTTGTTTTGTTAGAACGCAGCCTCGCCTTTCTCCTTATATTTTGTGTATGGCTGCTTTCTTGATAAAATGACAGCATAGACTAGTTGTAATAGAGACCATCAAACCAGGGAGGCTAGAACTCATTTGACATTTACAGAAAAATAATCTGAGTTATACCTGCTACAACAGGCATGCGGCTGTCACATTGAGCCCACCCTGCCGTGGATGGGTGGCAGTTTTCTATCATTCCTATTCTGTTGTCACTCACCATACCTTCTGGATGTGTTATCATTGAGAAATGGAAAACCCTCCTATCTGTGGGAGCAGATGTGGAGAACAAGTCAGAGCCAAGCTGTCCCATTAATAGAAAGCAGATTTCTCTGAGGCGATCGATCAGTTGGCCATCTTCTGCTAGCACTTCTTTTAAGGAAGAAAACGTGGTTTTAATCATGGGAAAGTTTTCAAATATCTTATATTCTGTAATGTGATTTACCTCTTCACTGTTATTTCAACTCAATACCAAAATAAAAGCCTCAAATGGAAAAGACCTTCTTAGGCTGTGAATCGATGAGCTCTGAACCCTTCATCTGTAGCGTTTTCTTAAGCTTTCTTCTTCCCAGTTCTTACCCCACTTTCTAAAAGCTTTAAAGAGTGTGCTTATTTAAATTTAAATTTGGGGCTGTGTGTTTGAGTATGTGATGTTGTTCTTAGTCAAAGATGGTTCGTATTTATTTTAAAGACAATTCCATGCACAAGCAATCTTACAAATAAAGCATGCCGAAGTGATTCCCAGACCCCGGTAGTTCAGGAACAATGGCTATTTTCTCAGAGTGGATACACCATTGCATCAGTGTGACGTGTGAAATTGCTTTAAAAGGAAAGAAAATTATTTTCTGCTGTCATGACCGTATTCTCGCCTTGATTCTAAATAATCTATTGATTTATTTCTCCCTTCAGCAGAGGCTTGCCGCAACCCCCGTTATTTCTCCTCCTTTCCCACTCCCAAAGGCAATTGCTCATCACTCTACTGCTGTAATAGCTCCCCAATTGTTCCCATCTCCTCCATGGCTGCTATCAGAACCCACTTGGTTCCCGAACAGTTATTTTGTGAAGTGTCTTGGCCTCAACCTTTGTCTTTCAACCTGCTTTGTATAAAACTGAATGGAGTTGGTTTTACCAGATCATCAAGCTGACTTAAGAATGTTAAACAACAACAACAACAAAACCAACCAACCAACCAAACAAACAAAACAATGAAACCAAAAATGTAAGTTGAGCAAAATGGGTTAAAGTATTCACTCCTTTTGATTTACACTACCACATTTAAAAATACAGGAGAAAGAAAACTCACAGTTGGAGGCTAAAACTCTATATCTCCTTATTTTAAAGCTCAGACTCACATAGAAGACCTGGCTTGCACTAAATACTGGGGCTTACTAAAGCATCATGCCTGACTAAGAAGCACAAATTGAATCCTGAAGCAATGGGCTAAGTTATGGCTGTTCATTACAGCACTGGAGGAATGGTAGACACTCTGGGAACTGAAATAAAAGGAAAACTTTTGGACAAGCAGTGAAAGTTATGCCTCCTGCTAGCCTACTGCTGCATGTGAAATTAACATGGTTTTACATTCTGTGTAAAACCTTGAGACGCAAAATTTAAGTTATACACTACAGCAGTGATTCTCAATCCAAGGGTCACCATCCTTTTGGAGCTACATATCCGATATCCTGTATATCAGCTATTTACATTACGATTCAGAACAGTAGCAAAATTACAGTTCTGAAATAGCATTGAAATAATTTTATGGTTGGGTTCACTACAATATGAGGAACTGTATTGTAGGGTCACAGCATTACAAAAGTCAGGAACCACTGCTGTCGAAGATAGGATGTAATGGAGAGGCAATGTACTAGGAGATACAACATAGTAAGAGACACAAAATAGTAGTGACATAGACTTTGCTAGGAGATGCAAGGAACCGAAGATACAATGTACTGCTGCGAGATACGTTTTACTGGGTGATCTAGTATATTACAGATAGAATGCAGGTGCCAAACAGGTAGAAAGAAAGAAAAAGTAACAAAATCTGTTCAGAAGCAACTTAGTATTATTGAAGTGAGATAAGGTATTCAAATCAGACATACATATTATACCCTGGATTGTCTGGTTAGTTACAAAATAAGACAGGATACTACCACATGCTATGTTTTATTTCTATCTGAAAGAGAAAAGCTGGACAAAAAGCAAAAGTAAAGATGTAAAATTACTTTGCAAACACAGTTGAGAAGGACATTGCATTATCATTAATGTCACTAAAGAAGAATTATCTCTGTGGTCCAATACCTTTTTAAGAGCCAACCTCCAAAGACCATCACATTACAGTGTTTGGGTTTTGCATGTCTCATAATTGATGATGACAGAAGTATACTACATAGTAATTAAAAACTAAATAGTAAAAGTGTTAATATACCTTAATCATATTCTCTGAATTCTATGTAGCAGAAAAAAGTAGAAAATTCAACAAAACCCACTAACCCACAAATTTAATGTACAAATAAGTTAATTATGAACAGATATGAGGATTTTGTACAACTAGTTAACAGTCTTAATAAAATATCAATAAATTATATCCACAAGAAGCATTCTTAGCTATTTCTGAACATTTGGGGGGGGATAACTTATGGTGTTGTTATTAAGGAAATAATTACCACCTAGATATCATACTTTATTATAGTCAATCAAAGCAAGAAATTAGTAAGAATTGGATCTTTGAAATCACACTTCAGGAAAATTTAAAATGTACACTTTCATAACTTATCAGTTTAAACGGGAATCATAAATGATGTATTATTGGACAGAAAGCAGTGAAGAGTGTATTAAGATGTATAGATATTTTAAAATAAGGATTTTGTAACTTTTCATTTCTTAAATATGAGCTGAAACACTTTTGTGTCCATTTGGAACTATAGACGAGCAGAATAATCATTGGGATAGCAAATAGTTGCTGAAGTTATGAGCAGAAATTAATGAAACAGAACAAAGAGAAAACTGGGTCTTCGCACAGACTAGTCAAATAAGCTTAGACTGAGGTTGGCCCTATTTTTTTCAGAGTAACTGAAACAAATACTTTGATGTAGACTTCATGTAGATATAAATCCACTTAGACATCTACACCTGTGACTATAGACAGTTTGATGCTGTATGGACCAATCTTCATCATTTCTTAGGCTTCCCAACCTGGTGCCACAGTTTGTAAAAGGAGTCCAGAATTGATCTAGATAATAAAAGGCCAGAGTCTGATATAGAGGGAAATGCTGAGAGATCAGAGGGAAGGAGGAGGCCACAGCACATCTTACCTCCTAAGCTTCTCCACAGAGAACAGAGCCATTTCCTGTTTGTCCTTGCTCATGTTCTGGTACTGCCCAGCTACTTCACTTCTGCCTGTCTGTACAGCCCTCCAGACCTCTAAGGTTAGCTAGTGGCAAGCTCCATTCTATGACCCCCCCGACAGGCTTCACTTGTGCAAGATATTACCACAGCCCTGTCCACACAGGGTGATTGGGGGAGAATCTATTCCTTGCCTTCTGGTGATTTAGCAGGATCTCCAGGCTTTTCCTTTAAACTGCTCTGCACATCCTCCCTCCCTGTAGGAAGTAGAGACAATTTTTTTTTTTCCAGCTAGCAGCAATGTGCCCTGGGAGACAAAACAGTCTTGGAACTGAAGCACTATATCACCTATATAATACATATTTGTAGATATGAAGTCATTTTATTTATCTTTTCATATCCCAGTGGTATAACCCAGGCATGAAAAATCAAAGTATGCATGCAATATTTAATGAGAACTGAGGGTCTTTCTCTAAAGTGTAGACAGGAAGACCCAACTCTCTCTCTCTCTCTCTCTCTCTCTCTCTCTCTCTCTCTCTCTCTCTCTCTCTGTGTGTGTGTGTGTGTGTGTGTGTGTCTTTCTTTTCTTGCTTCCTTCCTTTCTTTCCTTCCTTTCTTTGAGAAGTTGAAAAGAGATACAGGGATGTATGCAACTAAAAAAAAAATAGTTACCAAGGGCTGGAAAAGGAGCTTGGTGGGTATGAATCTTTGCTGGCTTTGCAGAAGACCTGGTTTTGTTCTTAGTATATGCAGAGTACTTCATGGCATCTTCAATACATCTATAGCTCCTATCATGTCCTCTTTAGGCGCCAGTATGCACTGTATTTATGTGGTACACAGCTACACATGCGGGAGACAATGAAACTCATGAAGTAAAAGCTAAAAGAAAAAAATCTAGTTTTGATTTTAAAAGCAAATTATTTATCCTAACCCCTCATCCCCTCGTTGCTGAACTATTACCTACTGATTGATTCAAGGAAACAGAAATCATTGCCTTCAGTTGTGTACTCAGTGGTGGTCTTACTAGGTACCAATGGGTAGTTACTAACCGACAATGATACAGATGATCCTCATTAAGCTAAATGGATCACAAAATAACACAGGATATGAATACAAGAAACGGACAGGTAGGGAAAACAAGGGATTGAAGGGGCAGCAGGAAGGTAAGAGGGCAAGGGAGTGGGTGACCTCATAATATATTCATATTATTCATAATATGAATTCATAATATAATATACATTATAATATTCATAATATACATGTGCACAATCTTCACCTCTCCATTTCACAAACAAAAATATGCTTATAAGACAGTAGGAAGATAATTAGTTGAAACAGTAACCATAATAACATGAATTAGTTTAAGTTGCATACCAAAATAGTTAACTTCAAATGTTTTAAATACTTTAAAATAGGAGAATACAGAAATAGAGTTTTGCTGCCTGTTGTTCACATTTCTCATAGTTTTAATGTTTTATAGGTTTTAACATAGGGTGATGACTAATATCTTAGGGAGTTATTAGAGGAATAAGTCCATTACCAAAAGTGTATAACAACACCAACCCATAGTAGATCTAAGAAGTGCTTGACGAATTTTATCCATATGAAATCATATAAGAACATATAATCATGCACACACACACACACACACACACACACACACACACACACACACACACACACACAGGAATAGTCTTCTTATGCATATTGGCTTTTGTCACAATTATTCAGCTATATATCTTGACCTTTTCCAGCTCTAGTATCTCCTCTCCCAATGCACCAGCCTTACTTTCTTGTCATCTTAGAGATTATGTTTCTGTTTCTTTTTTGTTTCCTAAAAATTGGACACGCTTCCCAGTGGTATAGCATTTAGAGACTATATCAACTCTTGCAATAAAATAAGAGTCCACAAGGATACTGGAGCATGTATTAAAATATTAGTGCCTCAAACATACACATGTTCTTCTCTGGGTAGCAGCTCCCCTGCAGTGGCTCCTGACAGGGCAACCTGTTTCTTTGTTGACACTATCAATCTTCTGTTGTAAAAGCTGAGTCTCAGCAGTGAGATTGTCTATGTGGTTAAACTTGGCAGCAAGGCTGGCACTCCAGAGTGGTATTTCCCTCTCTTCGAGTTTAGAAGGAAAGCCATTAGTTTGTTTTTAAGATCTTAGCAGGAAGGCAGGAGAAGGAGTGCCAGTAGGGATGTTTCCAAAGTCTTTTATTGCTAGAAAATTGAATAACCAGTTGGCTTTATTTTAAACAGTATGGAAACACAAAAACTAATGTTGGACTTTTGAGGGTACTTTCTCATCTATGCTACCACTAACCTGCCTAATCAATTTTAATTTTCTTTCTTTTAATGTTGAGAGTAGATTCTGGCCCATGCACAGTTGTTCATTTTCTTCAAAAATTTCATAAGGATTTTTAGTATGAAAAGTTATTGAGCATGCAAGGTTCAGGGGATGAAAAGCTCCCCAAGCATGCATTGACAAGGAGGACCAGGGTTGTTACAGTTTGTTGTGTCAATGATTTGCAAATAATGGGTCTCTGGGAGACTTTTAAACTGCAGCTTTCACTCCAGGCCATGGTGCTTTGTAGGATGAGCTGAGGTGCTATGAGGCTTGGCACTCTTTGGGGCACCTTAGGCGGGGGCTCTAATACTTCCATTGAGATCGTAACAGCTGGCCATTACAATCAATCTCAATGACATATTTTCCTTGAATTTTTTCTTTTAATAAAATGACAAAAAGCACAGTCAAAAGACAATATTAAAGTTGTAATTTAAGCCTACAAAAGTGAAGAGCTTTGATGGAATGCATGGAAGGCCATGAATCAAGTCATTATGGGGCCATGTGTAAGCCAGGCATTCCTGAAGATATTGATGCAAGAGTGCCTTGTCTAGAATAAATGCACTTGAGTCCTTGAAATGCCGTCAAAATGACTTGAATTGCATATGAAATTAGGAATGGTGGAGCAATTTTATGTACTCTTGGTGACAAATATATAAAGACCTCACTAATTCCCAAAATTGTAAAATATTCTATATTCAAATTTATAAATCTTCATCTTTTTTTCTTTAAGTAACCTCAGTTTTAACTGGTCAAACTGTCTAACTCAGCATTCTTAATGTTAATTTAGTATTCTGGACTTCAGGAAATCAAGGTTTTTTGTTTGTTGTTGTTCCTCTAATCACTGACATTCTTAGGACTGGGCCTTCTAGAAGAGGTCCTTTGTTGGATGGTGATACAGGGCTTTACTGTGGATTTAATGGTTCATCATTTTAGAAAACAGATTTCAGCAAACTAGCATCTCACTCTAGGTGTAATTTCACCTGTTTAAAGAACTGTTCATCACCAGTAAACATTAATTCTGTGTACCGGGCAGTGTATATTGGTGAAGTTCACAGGCTTTGTATGTAAGATATTCTGGGTTTAGTTCACACCACCAAAACAAAAGGAAATAAATAAATATAATATGTTAATCCCTTCATATATTATGTTTATAATTTTCAGTAGTGTCTTCTGGCTTATCTGTGGCTCTCTTAGAGTATGCCATCTTCCCAGTTACTTGTTTGTCTAGCATCTGTACCACAGTCTGACAGAAGGGCCAATATGTAATTGTTGGATTTGAGGTTATTGTTGAATGACTACAGTGTTTATGCCAAAAATTCTGTCAACATTTTCAAACAGCTTTGGATGAAATTGAAAAGGAAATTTGAGAATTATTCAGAAAGTTAGGAAGAGCAAGTGTGAATCAGTCAGAAGCCCACAAAGTACTGTGAAGTCTTTAGTAGGTCATGGAGAAGATGTCCATTTAAAAAAAAATGAATAAAGGTCCCCAAGTGGAAAGGAGGATTCAGAAGCTACTACCAGGTTAAACCAAGATAAAACCCCTTCTTCCTTGTAAGATTTGGTGTTATGGAACACACTCATAATTTAGAGATGGAATGGGGATTTCTAGTACCTATCATTTAACTCTTGTTGGAGAAGTGAAACAGGCTTGGATGGACTTCAGAAGAGAGGGGTTATGCTGGTATGGACTTACTTTGTTTCCATAGAGTATTTCTTTGCTTCTACTAAGTTTTAATAGAAGGAGGTGACTAGAGTTTACTAAGTAGCAGTGGACAGAGCTTTCTGGTTATCTGTTGAAGATGTAAAGGCAACCCAAGATATACAGAGACAGTATTAATTGTTGATAAAATAACCAGGAAGCATCGGGGGATGTCTCCATTTAGGATGTGATGGGAAATGTAGTCACCGGGTCACAGCATGAAATAGAAAAAGGGCTGATGGGTAGATCTGATGCCTAAGTGTGTTTCAAGAATGGAAGTTTAATCTTAGGTAAGGGGCTAGAGGGCAGGGACAGCTTACTCTACAGGCATTCTATTCATTACATGATAAGTGACATTTAGGGAAATCAGAATGGCATTATTTGCTTCCATCATTATTTCAGAGCTCTCCAACCGTAACAACTATGAAACCAGAGGAGCATAATCTCAATGGAAGTTTGGCATTATTCTTCTACATGCTGAGAAGACTTAAGAGAATAGCTGTTGTTCAACTGCAAACCATTTACCACCTCTGGATGCCTAAGCAGGCATATGCTTCTTCTTCTTTTTTGCCTTTAAATATATATATATATATATATATATATATATATATATATATATATAGTGTGTGTGTGTGTGTGTGTGTGTGAAAATACTCTTTGAGAGTCAGAACTACTGCTGAAACTCTTGTAAGATGATCCTGAGTACAGATATTGTGAAAGTAAATAAAGAACATTCCATTTGCACTTACACTTAGCATGGACATGTTGACCCCTCAGAACGCTCAGCTAGTTGGAATTTCTATCACTTCCTTTACTTTCATTTTGATATTGGGCTGCCACAAACCAACACCTTTATGGAGCAAAAGGCTTCACCGATATTCAAAGATGGGTGGCTAACATAGAGAGCATTCTTAGACAATGGGATTTGTCATAAGAACCTTACTATTTGAGATAAACATTGTGAGAGTGTCTTTCCTCTTAATCTTTAATGTCGGAATTTCTCTCAAGTTACTTTGAAATCAAAATCACAAGAAAATGTATGGCTATAACATTACAGAATAGGAAAAAGAAGAGACCCAGAACTAGTCTCAAGGTAACAGATTTTCCTAAAAGCAAGTGAGTCTTTTTGTGTCTGCCCATGTAGGAATAAGACACTTTTAATGAATGCAGTTTGGTATGCTCAAGATATCTTTAGGTGAATGAAAGAGCCATAGTTCCATACTCTTTCTTTTAAATCAACACATGCATGAAAACATGCAATGTGAACTTCAATATGACTGTCATAATCAATGTCAGTAGGCGATTACTCCCATTTTAGTGCTTTCTTCTCCCAACAAGGTTTTTAGGAGGAGCGCATATTTTTCTAGAGTGCTTAAATATGACTTAATCCAGAGAAGTCTGTGACTACATGTTGGCAAGGAAATATTTTGACAGGGAATAAATCAAGGCATGTGGCCACTGGTGCTGCATGAGTCAGCCAACAAAACGTTTCATCAAAATATGTCTTTTGAACCAATATGTCTGTCATAACTCCTAGGCCAAGTGTTTAATGAACAGCTTGTCTAAACACGACTGTCAAGAAAAAATGATTTTGGCTGTCAGATTCCCAGATGTAAATGACTAATAAAGTCACACATTGAAGATCAAAGCTCTTGAGGTCTAGGGGCAGAATTACCAGTGGGTGAAGTAGGGGTCTTCAAATAGAGACTGGGCTTCCAGATCTGACCAGGTGAATGTAGTATCCCACACTCAACGCGCCCAGACAGCTGACTGACTAATAACATGTGAAGCATGAATGGAAATTAGAAAATGACAACTCACCATATTTCTTGAATTAAAATAAAGAATTATTTAAAAGTCTGTTCACCAGGAGTCAGAGGCTATTTATTGATTCTGAACCAAATGTTATGACAGTGAATTTGTCCTGCTTTTTCTATCAACTGTGCTGATGGCAGTTTATAGTAATTTCAATGCATTTTGCACAATTCTAAGTAAGTAAAAAACATTTGTTCTTGGGATACATAAAATCTCATACAAAGTAGAATCTCAGATTATCAAGAAAATGATAATATCTTCTTGATAGTAATGAATACTATTTTCCTTACATTCAAGTAAACATGTTTGGATATTATTTAATTTTATTACAAAGTCAATACTTTTAAACAGTTTGAAACTGTGTTTTTTTTAAAAAATTGAGTCATTTTGTATGTGCCAATTTTGTTTTGCACAGTGTAAGACTATTGATACTCATATATTAATATAAACATACTTATATAATAAATGTGTACCAGATTTGTTTGTCAATATATGTACATACATAGAATGTTACTTGTAGAAAATACTTGCTGTCTTTCATATCTTTGAAGAGCCAATTTCGGGGGTTTAAATCTGATGAATTGTACTTAAATCAATATAAGAATAAACAAAGATTTTTCTTATGTTAAATGAAAACTTATTTCTTGCTGGCTATTTTTGTAATTATGCAAGAAAAATATGTTTGTGTATAAAATACTGTTGTTTATATATACATACATAGAATTTTGAAATGACTTAAATCTATATTCTATTTTCATGTGAATAAATTAAGGACATTAAATTGTATTCTCCCTTGTAATTACAAAAGAGACATTGAGACAAAGATCACTGCTTTTTCTATGTATAATAAATAAACATACTAGAAAATAAAATATTTAATTAACCTAATAACATCATTCAAATTATTTTTTGTTCCAATTCAAATGAATTCAAATTAATGACATCCATTTTCATATTCTGCTGCAAGGCTGTTGGGTGTGATATGACTGATTTGAAAAGGTAATACTACCACAACTTCAAACCACAAAGACTTGATGAATCCTAATAGATGGGGGTGGCTGGGTGAAGACCAGGTTACACAAATACTTTCATTGGGAACATCTTTGCTCCTGCTTCTCTTGTCAGGCCTGAGGAACTCATTAGCACTGGCTATTATGTATGTAGGGAAGACAGTGAATAACCAAAGGACTGTCCATGACGATAAGTATGGCTGCATGTGCTGGGGTCCAAAAGCTAAGAGGCATCTGGCCTGAAAGAAATCAGGTAATGTTCCTAATAAGGGCAAGGCAGCAGTCCTAATGATGCTTAGGAAGTGAAACCCATGAAAACCAGGCAGTAGGCCTAATGAGACAGAGGCAGCAGGCCTAATGGGAAGCAGGCAACAGGCCTAAAGAGAGCAATAGACTTGATTCTATTCGGTATTTTTGTTGAAGTTTAAACTTTCTATGTGAACCCACGCAGAATCATGCTTGAGATGTAATGGTCTGACTAGGGCAGGAAAGTAAGCGCTCTTAGTACATAACAAAGTACACACATACACACGCTGTCCATTTGCTTTATTGAATTGTATGCACAAGGAGAGAGACAACCAGCAACTCCTGTGCACACCATCACAAGCAATAACTACCAAATGTCACAGGTCAAATTTGAGATTATTCCTGAGTTTCTAAATTCATGTTGTTTTTTTTTTAACCTCATTTGTAGCCTTGCTGACAGCTATTCATCAGTTCATTTATGATAAAATATGAAATCTTTCACTAAGCATTTATGAGGATTTAAATAATAGGTATGAATATTAAAATTAAAACAAAAAAGAATAAGGCTATATAGTCTTTCTAATATTTGATATTTTAAAATAAGTATTTATATAAATTCCATGGATATTAGGCCTAAACTATTCAGCACAATACAGAAATATGGTGGTTTTTTTTTTTTTTTTTTTTTTTTTTTTTTTTTTTTTTTTTTTAGTTCTTATAGACACAATTTGAAAAGCTATGTGATCTTCTCTTTACAAGTTGTATGACATGCCTCCTGCTTTGTGGAATTCTTAGTATAGTAGAGAGACAATGGACATACAAGAGTGGAAAATACTGCCAATAAAACAGACACTGTGGTAGAGAGTACTGAGCCTGTGAAACAATAATCCCTTTGCTTGGTCAGGAAAGGCACATTAATGGAAACTAAGCTACAAGGTAAAGAAAGCAGAACAGTGAGTGATCCCCAGTCTTGACTGTCAGACTAGCATATATTCAACAAGAAAATGTCACAAACGAGGAATTTAGAATCGTTACAAGCTATCTTCTGTCCATGTGTTACGTGGTTAAGATTTTTTCTGTGTACACGTCTACTTGCAAGGAAGAATTTAGTCTAGAAAACAGACAGTCTAAATAGAAGCTTTAATTTAGTAATGCAAAGCAAGCATACCAAATAGCAATTGGATCCAATTGTCAAGAACGCCAGTTCATCAGTGTGTCAGATCTGTGTTTTTGACTGTTCATAAAGTGGTTAACATGTCTGCAAGTTACAGATGATCCTTTTCTCTCCCAAATCATGGCAGACTGAATCTCCCCTTTAGACTATTCCCATCTTCAAATCCTGTGGGACAAGTCTTTTAAGAATGAAGATAGACCCTCTATTTAAATGAGTTTGTGGCAATTGAGGGAGTTCCCTGGTACATTGGTTGTGACAGAGCGGGGCTAACAAATCCATCTCTTGTTTTCATAAAGTCCAACCTGAGGAAAATTTTCACCCCCAGTAGACACCACCACTGAGATTCAGTAGCAGTGTCCTTTGTTCCCTTGTTTTAACTCCGTGGCCAACCAGAGAACACGGCTTTCAGGATATAGCTGCAGTTTTCTTTGTTTTCCTCACATCTAACTTGCTTACATAGAATCCCAAAACATTCAGGATGTGCGCTATGACAGAAGGGACACAGATGCAGCCATGCCTGCTGGACTACCTGATCTGGTACTTCGATCTGCACAGTCAAGGGAAACAGTTCTTTATCATTTACCTTCTTCTTGCTTATGACATAATGCACAATGTGATGATCTGCGAGACTTGTAGTAAATGAGGATCAGCTAAATATACTTTTTGGACATTTTCCCTTCCAGGTAATCATCTTATCATAATTATATTTTTTAACTTTAGAAAATCAAAGGATGGAAAGCCACCTTTGTATTCAGACAATTGAAGTGTTGTCTATAGTGCTAGCACACACAAATATATCATTATCAAAAGAGTGTAAAGAGAGGCATGACTCCTGAAAATAGGAATTATGTGTACATTGTAGCAATATGAAATTTAATCATTTCATTCTAAGCTGTGTCATTGTTCTAGCAACAGCATCAAAGATTACTTCCATAGGCAAACATGATACGTACCATACAATAGTATGCACCATAAATGAAATGTAGATATTGTATTTTCAAAGTTCTATGGCATTTTAATTATGCTAGTCTTATTAATGCTGCTTTCCTTGTTTCTAGAATTATTATCAGAGAAAACCAACCTCAACTATTCGGGATGTGATTCTTTTTATTTCAAATTAAATTAGAAGGAAAAAAACCACAATAACACAGAATAATATGTCTGACATGTGGTTTTCCTTCAGGAGATATTGAGTTTTTAGATTTTACTAAGTCCCTTGGAAGCTTTAGGGTTCTTACGATGCCTGGAGTCAATTTTGAGCAACTTTGCAATTTACTTTAGGGAATCTTAATTCAAATTCAACAAAACACTGAAAAAGGGAATGCTTTGGGGGCAATCATACTTCTCCAAGGGCATCAGGATGAAGAGTCCCTGATGAGGAGATGGAAGATGTAAATAACATATCTCTTTAATAGTGTAATATGTTCAATGGCAATGGTGTTAGAACACTTTCTTAAGCTCTATCCATAGTGTAACATGTTACATGGCAATGATGTTAGAATGCTCCTTTCAGCTCTATTCACTTCAGTGATATGTTAAGACTAGGTGTACAAACCTTTGTTGCTTATGAAAATTCCATTAAAGTCTTTTATTTTTTTAAGGTTTTTAAATGTTTTTGGTATTAATTCTTCTGACTAGATTAAGACATCAGTGATAACAAATGGAAAATTATTTATAGTTTCAATAATGCTCACTCTCTCCATTAAACCAGACATTCATTCAGTTCCAACTATATCAAACAACATTCTAGATATGAATGATACAGTGGTGAGAAGTGTCAAAAGTACATGTTCTTCCTGTTCTGTCCCAACCAAAATCATAAAGGTATTCTGTCTCTTGCAAAATTATGTTGAAAGACTCTTGTCTTAAATATGTTCAAATGGTCATCATTCATGGTCACATTGGGAGCTGTTGATGAGGGCCTAGAACCTGTCCTGTTTCCTTAATTTCTTCCATACAGAGCCCTTTGCTAAGGATCAGCTTTCCTTACCAGTTTATTTAAACTTTAAAAAATAGAACAGATGCAATGCTACATTTCAATCCAATATCAAATTCATAGACTGATTTGATTGCTGAAGACAGAAAGAAATGTAAACAAAGGAAGATATTTTCCCTTTCTCTATTACAATAAATAGGACTGTTATCCTACTTGGTGAATTAAATCTACTGCAGTCTTTGTTACCTTTGACAATCATCTATCTTTGAGAGTCAAACTGTTTGAAGTTGGCTTTTAAGACCGTTGAAAAGAACTCTAGACGTTATGGAAAATTCTCTTGCTTCCTAGTAGAATGGGATTTCAGACTCATCGTGTAAAATTATTTTCTTAACCTGGGATAACATGTGTCTCCAGCGGAGTGTGGGACCTGTTGTTGAAGATCTTGTTCATAGCCTAAACTTCTCCTGATGCATTTGTACTTCTCAGTGAATACAGCCAGGAGCTATATTATTGTTGTTTTTCTAACCCATAATCTCATATTATATTTTTGGCATTTAAGACTAAAGAGCTCTTCACTGTTAAGCCGTGCTTTCTCCCTGGTTCTTATAATCTTATAAATGAAGACAAGAGTTTGAAAGAAAAGAATTGCATTTTACTTAATGAGTACTCCATATCAGAAGTAGAAATAGAATCTAGTGTTGTATCTATGATTATCTCCTAATGCATAAATCATTCTTCTCAACTCTTATACACATAACACTTTGTTTGTTTGTTTTAGGGTCTTCCTTTCTCTGTCCCCTGGAGAAGGCGAAAGGGTCACCATCCCCTGAGCAAATTGAGAACATGGGAAGAGGGGGGAGGAAACTACAAGAGTGAGAAGGGAAGAAAAGGAAGGATGCAGAGGTCATGAGGAAGCAGAAATTTTGAGTCAGGTATAGATTCGAAGAAAGGACATATGATAGGTAGGATTTTAGTTGAAGGGGTGGTAGAGGAGGAAGGGAGGGAGAAGGGAACTGGGATCCTCATGTAATTCAATCTTGTTTGTAATTCAATTATATAAAAATAAAAAACAAAAACAAACAAAAGAATACACACTAACATATATGTTATACATATGTATACACATATAGATATGTATGGCACATATATGCATAATATGCTAAATACACATATATACATATATATGTATATATAGTTATATATGGCTTTTGAAATAAAATACAGACACAAAACATACTTGAGATTGAGAGTAGATTTTAAATGTACTTGACTACAATAACTGTGCATATATATCTTACTTTAACATAATTTTGTAAATTGTTCAACAATGACTTCTCTATCACTATTCAGAATTTGTGTTACGATCATGTATGCATATTGAATTGTGAGAGCAACCAAAAATGCTGATAATAAACAAAAATATCTATTATTGCAAAAAAGAAGAAAGAAAGAACACCATCAGCCGGGCGGTAGTGGCATATGCCTTTAATCCCAGCACTCGGGAGGCAGAAGTAGGCAGATCTCTGTGAGTTCCAGACCAGCCTGGTCTACAAGAGCTAGTTCCAGGACAGCCTCCAAAGCCACAGAGAAACCCTGTCTCGAAAAACAAAATCAAAAACAAGAAATAGCACCATTCCCTCAACATTTTGTGACAAGAGACAGTCAATTAAACTTGGTCTCATCACCTTTCTTTAATCTTTTATATCCTACAACAGTAAGTATTTCATTTGGGTGTCATTGTCATATTGAATTCACAATAGCCAACCAAGCAGCTCCCAAAGATGACAACATTTCTGCTAGCTTTCTTTGTTAAAAAAGATTTAATGAATAGCCCTATGATTTATCTTAAATTCCTTTTGAATAATCACTATTGTGATTCACTAAGATGAAAGAGACTATATCTTCTATCATATTCTCTTGTCCTTCTTGAGATAGTTAGTCATGATATAAATTATTTTAATGTAGATATTTAATTTAATGAAATGAAATTTGTAGTGATGACAAATGCATAAGTTCTTAACTGCAAGTAATAAAATTCAACGCAAAACTTTAATAAAAGTTTGCAAAAAGCCACCCTGAATGATGAGCCTATACCAAATTGTAACAATAGATTGTGAAATCTCAACCTACATATCATTTTTATTTGATTGTGTGTTATGAAATAAGATGATATTAACTACTATGTTGCAGAAAACATTCCAATGGCATTATTTCCTCTAAATGTTGAATATATTGTCATATTTTATTATAAACCACAGAAAAATAGTTTCAAATATATAGGATATTGCATAGGAAATCATAATTTTAAACAAATATACTCATCTATTTGCCAAGTACATTAAAATCATAATTTTAGACCTATCTATTTCTGCCTGTGTCCTAAGATGATCCTGTACTTGATTAGCTAATGTGCTAACTCTGAAAGAATTTCCTAATGAACATGATGCTAAGTCATCCTCAACAGTGTGTACTTTAGAAACCCATCAAATTACACATAAGAACCAAAGCAAGGTTGGGTGGCTGTTGGAGAATCCAATAAACAAAAGCCTTTGAAAGGACTTGCTTCTGTGGAAAGGGAAGATTGATAGAGGGCTGGAGGGATGGCCCAGCAGTTTAGAGTGCTTATTGCTCTTTTAGACCTGAGTTAAGTACTGAGATGTTCCAAAACTATTGAAAGAACAGGAAGAAAAGAAGGCATTAGACAGAGCAAATAAAGAATAATGGTGTACTGTAGGGAGAAACCCTGATTACAGGTACTAGTGACCATGATCACTTTGGTGTGGTCAGAGTTACATAACAAGGGTTTAAGAAGGAGGGTGGCACACATGCAGCTCTCTTTGGCCTGGCTGAGCTAACTGGGAAGTATTTCTGGGTCTGTCCTGGAGCTCAGGTGCAAACCTGGTCACTGGCTCCTTTTCATGAGTACTTTTCCCCAATAAACTACCATTTGTCAACCTATTTCTGACCCCATTTTGTAGTCCTCTATAGAGTACAAAGAAGTTCAAAAGAGTGTGGTGTTTTGCAGCCATTAGCTTTTCCAATAGGCAGGGTGAACCTTGAGGTTGTTAACTGTAACTAGATAACATGGATTCCGCTGGTGGCTCGTATATCCTACTGGTGGATCTTTCTAAAGGAAAAGACCCTTTCTTAAACAACATAAGATGGGTGTTAATCAGCAGGGACAATGAAATATATCTTCAAAACTCATATAAAAGAAATTAAAAATTCTGTATGGTATAGTTAAAATAGGGGGGAAGCCTGATGATCTTATTTTATTGTACTTTAGAGTTCTAATTAATATAATCATTTCCAGTGTGAAGAACCCATGAAAAGAATGCCTATAATACATGTCCAGTTTGTGTGACTGAGGTACATCTAACTCTTCAGTAAATCATTGTATTTCTTCCAGCTTATCCTGAAATGCTTGCTCAACTCTGACTGCCTTGCTGTGTTCTTGTGAATTTTCATGAACAGAATGAATTCCCTATTCCCTTAAAGACCAGTCTTTCATTTAAAACTTTACTGTAGAAACACACACACACACACACACACACACACACACACCTTCCCATTTCTTCTCCTACTTTTTTTGTTTAAATAGGAAGGTTTTTATTTTTAAAATTTTTATTGAAAACAGATTCTTCTCTCATGTAATGCATTGTAACCACATTCTCCGCTCTCCCTCCCAGCTCCCTGCCACCATGTCCTGTCTTTGCTAGATCCTCTTCCCTGCTGTTTCCTCTAGAAAAAGCAGACCTCCAAGAAACAACCACCAAATAGGACAAAACAAGATACAATAAGGCAAAACCCTCATATGATGGACACAGTGATGAAATTGTAGGAAAAGAGTACCAAGAGCAGGCAAAGGAGTCAGAGACATCTGCTCTCACTGTTAGGAGTCCTGCAAAAACACCAAGTTAAACAAACATAGCAATATGCAGAGGACCATGATTCAGACCCATGGAGGCCCCTTGTTTGCTGCTTTAGTCATTGTGAGCCCATGTGAGGGCTGCTTAGTTGATTCTGTGTTCCAGAAATATTTAATACTACATATTATATAAATCACCAACTTCAGATATATACTCAAGCGAAGTTTCCAGGGAGAAACAAAGGCCAGCTCTGCTTGTAGGCATTCTAGCTAGATTTTTGTCTTTGTTGCTCTGAAACAAAACAATGTAAGGAAGGAAAGATTTCTTTTGGCTCTCAGTTTTAGTTCATTGTGACAAAGCAGAGTAGTTTAAGTCATGGTGGCCAGGACATAGGAGAATGTCTGCAGTAACTGACGCCCCCGACCCTTTCATTACTATTGTTTCCCCAGCCTATGGGAGAATGTATAGTGGGAAATTACCAGTACAGAGTCAGGTAAAAATATAAGGGTATTTAATAGGGAAAAGCCTTACTTACAGAGTGACCTAGCCAGCCAGCGTGGCAGCGGTCTGTATGCAAGCCCAAAAGAGAAACCGAAAGAGAAACGCAATCACACTAGGTCACCCTGACCACACCCTCACAAGCGTGGTCAGGCACACCTGTAGCCAGCCCCTAAGTAGGCGTGGCTACAGCTTCCCCTACAAGAATGTCTCCTCCATTTACAGCTGGTCTTTCCCACTTAGTGAACGCTCTCTGTAGAGTCCCTGGGCATCGCATCTGGAAGCAGCTTACTGCTTCACTAGGCACTTCTCAATCCACTCAGCTCCACCATCACAGAAGGCATGCAAATGTTATTAAAAAAATAAATAAAATTGCTGGCTCTAAAATCTGGTAACATGTATCACTGTAAAATTAATTATTTTGTAGGAAACATCTGTTATCTTCTCAGTAAGCAAGATTACAGGTAGAGAAGTTAAGTTGGCCATTTTGTGTAACTACCTAGGAATCTGTTTAGGAAGACATGTTGTTTAGTAAACATTAGCCGAGTAAGAGAAAACAAATAGTATCAATCTGAGAAGAGGGGGACCCAAACAAATAGGAGCATCTGAAACTCATGTCAAAAAGAATCAAAACAGGCATTTCCCAAAATAAAATCCGTAAGGACAGTGACCATGAAAATAATTCTAAACTTCATTATCAAGAAAATGGAAATTAAAACCATGTTGAATGGGTTCCCACACCCAGGAGAACAGCTAGAATGAGACGTTTGATCTATGTGTTGACAACAATCTGGACCAACTAAACTTACATTCACTGCAAGTGAAAATTCTACCCACTCACTTCACAGTGCTCTCTGCTTCTGCGCTGTCGGCAGCTCCACTTGTGGTTAGTACTCTTCAGAAGCTCACTCATTTCTTCAGTCAACAGGGTGCCCGAGAGTGTCCATGGCAGCACCATTTCTAACACTATCGAAAATGTCAAGTAAGCAAATATACACCTGTATTAAAATAACAAAATAGAGAGAGAAAATATATAGTGGCTTGTAACTGCAGCATAATGGAGCCATGCATCGTTTTGAACCATAAAGAAGGTAGAGAACTCTCATAACCAAACTTTGGAGGGAGCATGGGAGGGAGGGAAGATCATACACTTTCAGTTTTATTTCACATTGCTCGATTTTGAAATTTGTATTATCCACAATTCTTGCTGTAAGTACCATAGTTGCCTTTTCAAAGGTAGTGATGCTGACTCGGGCAGCCATCATGTTTTAGGTTTTGTTTTGACACTAATTTTCTAATCTGTATTGAATTTCCGCAAACCCAGTGATCTCTTCACTTAGCCTGTAGGATATGTCAATAAAAAACTTTATCTAAAAGTGAAAATAATAGATAAGTGGTGTGTTGACAACATGGATCAGAGTTGAAATATGCTTATTGTTTTTAGTGTGTGCCTGTTCGCCCTTGTATAGGAGAGGTAGTTGACACTTTCCTCGTAGGCAAACTGAAAGAACAGTGGATAGTGTTAAAACACAGCTTTCTTAATGTATGCAGAAGATACTTGAGAAATGTGTGTTTGTAGAGGTCACAAACATTTTCCCCTACACACTTCTTCATTATTTGAGGCCAAAATCCATTGCACTTTTGGTATTATTTAATAAGAGCATCACTACTCTGTTAAGAAGGGTTGGGCACTGCTAATTAAATGGAATTAGTCTTGATGTTACCTCTGCTGCTGCTGTCAAAATCTATTCTGCACCCTCTGAAAGGACTGGTGGAGCAGAAGCTGGCTCCACTAACTTATTTCATTCAATTAAAACTAAATTACACGATTGACGTTTTTTCCTTGTCTTTTCTATATAACATTTTAGTTAATTGCTTAGTTAAAGCTGAAGCCTGACATTTGTTTCCTTCCTTTTAGGAGAAAAGAAAAAGAGGAAAGAGAGAGACATGTTCCTTGCCACGTTCCCAAAAGCTGCAGAAATAATTGCCGTAACCAAAAAAGAAATGGTTTACTCCTGTCCCACGAAGAGCTTTAAAGACGTGCAAGACTGTTGACTCAAGCCAGGTGCCGGTTTCTAAGATGATGCAACTATGTGCAGCAATACCTGCAGTTTTCATTGCATTAAAAGTAAAGCAATATTCCAGGTGCAGCATCTTTCCTTTCCTTAACATCATTGTCACTCTCAGTAGCCATGTTGCATATGGGAAGGTTGCAGTGGCCTCTTGTCTTGATGATGCAGTCTCCTTCAATAGAATGACTAACTTTTATACTATTTGTTACTCTTTTGGCCCACTAACATCTTTTTTATTGCAAGATATTGTTTACATTTTGTGTGTTGGAAGGTTTAGAGAGATGGCCAGATGACAAGAGCACTTACTGCTCTTAGAGAGGATGTGGTTCACTCCTGAGTAAGAACCCAATGGCTCACAACATTCTTTAACTCTAGTTCCAGGATATATAATGTCCTCTTTTGGCCACCTGCACACAGGTGGTACTCATACACATTTTCAGGCACAAGCCTCATACACATAAAAATAAATAAATCTTTAAATGCTCTTTTAAACACATTTATACAATTTATTTTAATCATCACCATCTATACTACCTCCCTTCAGTTATCTCTGATGGTACCCAGTTCCCTTTCAATTTGGTTTTCAGAAGCTCCTTCCCCACACATACCAGAGTTTGAGTTGTTTGGAAGGTCTTGTGTACATTTCCACAGATACTATGAGTTGATGTGTGCAAGATCCATGGCGTGTCTAGAAGCCAGCATTTCAGAATTCTGCTTTCCATTCTCTGGCTGTTATGGCCTATCCTCCCCATCTTCCTCACTGCCCCCCCCATCTTTGCACTGGTGGAGGCTATAAATGATTCTTTCATTCCTGAGAATACACAGTCACTTATTTTGGACACTTTATATTGTGAAAACCTTTTTTTTTAATCTATTAACTCCTTTGATAGTCACATCATGCTACCATGTAATTTTCTTTTTTCTTTCTTTTTCTTTTTGGTACAGATGAGCAAATGGAGATATAAAAGAGTTAAATTACTTGTACAGTTAATGAAATGCCAAACCTGGGATCTCCAAGCAGAAAATAATTTTTCAACCTGATAATTTATCTTAGGAAGTCACTTTCTTTCTTATCTAACATATTTTTGCATTGTGTTCAAGAATAGTCAGCCAGTTGTGCAGTTTCTCATCTGAAACCACAGGATACATTTTTCCCATTTGTCAATTAAATCATGCAAGATTTACCCGATTCTTGTCAAATGCAGATGCTGTAGACGTATATCACAGTGAAAACATATTCCTTGTCCTGATAGTAACTAGACAACATATGAGTAAATATAAGCAGACAAACGTAGGATTGAAAATGTCAACTAACAAATGACCATGAGACCATTTTAATTTTGGAGGTTCAGAACATGTGAAGTTCAGTTGCTAATGTACACTTTCCTATTTCAGTTGTTATTGGATTTTAACTATGAATAACTGCACAGGTACTAGCTGTCTTCTGGTCTTCAGCCCACAAATAGCCGTATTCATAAAAAGTACACACTGAGATCACTGATCAATAGCATTACTTCTTTCAAAATCTGCCAGTGATTTATTTCTGTCCATCTATATTCAGGTCCCATGCATAGGGTGACTTTTGCTGAGCTACCACTTGCCTTTAAGTGATAAACCCATGTGATGTTTCACACACAAAAAAATGTATTTCAAAGAAAGAATTGTGAAAATGATGAATGCACAAAAAGACAGCAAAAGCGATAATGTGGATAGTGAAATTCAAATCGAAAATAAATGGAGTTACAGAACAATTGCTATGTTGACAGTCTGTCCACTTGAGAGTCTGGCCATATAACCAGGGGAATTTAGTGGAGACTAATTTACTGAAATGAATGAGAAAAATGATTTTGACAGAAAGGATGTAGTCTTCAAGAAAAGGACCCAAGCAAAAGCATGTGGAATGACAAACTCACAAAAGTATTTCATGGCGACAAAGGCATGTAGAGCTTTGTGTTAGACTAGATGGAACCGATTCAGACTTAGAAAGGAGTTTAGCAATTTTCCAAGGCACAAAAAATCATTGTGCTTTGTGTTACATATTATCCAGAGGGGAGGGACAAGGAGTATTCACACAACTTATTTTCACCAGCTCCTTCTTTAATGGTTCTATGGATGCAACCCGGAACCTTAGACATATTAGACAACTAACTTCCATGCCAAGCCTAAAGCAACTCTCTCTCTCTCTCTCTCTCTCTCTCTCTCTCTCTCTCTCTCTCTCTGTGTGTGTGTGTGTGTATCTGTCTCTCTCTGTCTCTCTCTCTGGTGTGTGTGCACATGTGTTTGACTGTGTATGTGATTATTTGTGTGTATGTTTGGGTGTAACATTTGTATTTATACTTTAAGAGGAAGGTTAAGTTTATTGTGCTATTTCAGTACTATGACTATTCATCATAGAATTACATATTTTTCTCAACCAGGATTCAAGACTAAAACCTGATACCACCTAATCATTTCATTTTGAATATAGGTCTTCTGGGTCAAACAAGATCAATCTGATTTCAGAGTTTTCTTCTGTGAACATTGCAACTTAATTCAGCTCAACTTTATTTTAACAGTAATTTCGGTGGACAGTGATGGGACATGGCTTATGTGGAGTTCAAAGACCATGATCTGCTCACTAATGTTTTCATATGGGGTGAGAATGAAGACTGAAGTTTCCATGACAGAATTTGTTTCTTTCTTATGCTTTCAGGACAACACCTCCCTCCTAATCCGTAATGACCCTGTGGTTACTGTCAACCCTTCCTTTCCCAAGTTTTCTTCCATACCTTTCAGTGGGTAGCTCAGTTCTGTCCCTCTGCTACTATGGATCCATCTGTCTGTGTAGGACACCAGACACTGCTTTTCTTTTTATTTGTTTCCTTTAAAAAAAATCTCATTGGCCGGGAGGTGCTGGTGCATGCTTTTGATCCCAGCAGAGGCAGGCGGATCTCTGTGAGTTTGAGACCAGCCTGGTCTACAAGAGCTAGTTCCAGGACAGCCTCCAAAGCCACAGGAAACCCTGTCTCAGAAAAACAAACAAACAAACAAAAAACTCATTGGATAGCAAATTCTTCTCAGTTACTTTCTCATATAAATTTGCATACTTCCAACTCATGTATTACATTGTGAAAGGCTTGTATTTCTGGTTGTGTCTTGGAAGAGGCAGATAGGAAAGAGAATTCACAGAGTTATTAACCTGGGAGCAAGAGAATGTGAGGAAAAAGCCTCCTAGGCTGAACACAGCTGTGAGGGAGCATTTCCAGGCTTGGGCAGTGGTGGCTGGTGGGGCGGAAGTCTTCCAGCTGTGGTGGCTATGGATGGAAGAAAATGGTTCTAGCACCTACTATTTTTTTTTACATTTTATTTTTTATTAGTTCAAATTAGGAACAAGCTTGCTCCACATGTCAATCCTTTCTCCCTCTCCCTCCCCTCCCCCCCAAGCCCCCCATCAACTCCCACCCTCTTTCCCCTCCGCTCCCCATGGAGGGTAGGGCCCTTCACTGGGGCTCCCCAAATTCCACAATATCATCCTGGTCCTGTCCTAGGCCCTCCCCCATGTTTCCAGGCCAAGAGTGCATCCCTGCATGTGGGATGGGCCCTCAAAGTCCCTTCTTACACCAGGGAAAAACACTGATCCACTACCAGGGGCCACATAGAGTGCCAAGGCCTCCTTGTTGACATCCACGTTCAGGGATCTGGATCAGTCCCATGCTGGCCTCCCAGACAGCAGGCTGGGGTCCATGTGCTCCCCCTTGTTCAGGCCAGCTGTTTCCGTGGGATTCACCAGCCTGGTACTGACCCCTTTGATCTTCATTCCTCCCTCTCTGCAACTAAGTTCCAGAGTTCAGTTCAGTGTTTCACTGTGGATGTCTGCCTCTGCTTCCATCAGCCACTGGATGAGGGCTCTAGGATGGCATAAAAAGTAGTCATCAGTCTCATCATAGGGGAAGGGCATTTAGGGTATCCTCTCCACCATTGCCTAGATTGTCGTTGGTGTCATCCTTGTAGATCTCTGGAAATCTCCCTAGTGCCAGATCTCTCCTCAGACCTATAATGGCTCCTCTGTTATGGTATCTCTCATCCTGCTCTCCTCTATTCTTCCCCAGACTCAACCTTCCTGCTCCTCCATTTCCTCTAGCACATACTATTTAATTGTTCACATGAAGAAGTAGAGGGGAACAACATTGGCTTCGTGTGAACTTTGCAATAAACTCTAAGGTTTGTAGATGTGGCAGCTGGAAGCAGCAGCAAACTTCAGTCCTTACACTACTCTCTCTCTCTCAGGGAGCTTGAGAACTGCACCCTGATGGCTAGCACAGCAACTTAGGAAGAGCATAGCACCCCACCTGCTTCTGTTGTCCTGAATTAGAAGACTGGTCAAGTGTGGCAACATGTCACTCAATTCTTAAGCCTTCCGCCTACCGCTGTCTAGTTTCTATATTCATTGTATGTGTCACTAGGTTAGGTAAGGGCATGTTTGTATTAGTTCTTAATGCACTTTGATCATATAATTTCCCATATTCTCATACTCATCCCCTTTTCACCCATCCTTCCTCCAGTTGGTCTCCTTTGTTCCTGTAAACAGTTTGTTTCTAGGCCAGCTACCATGGAAAAGAGCAGAAAGACTCTTAACAAACCTGAAGATCTATCTACCCTGTTACCCAATACCAGTTCTGGTTGTTCACCTGAAGGACATAAAGTCAGCATATCCTAGACATACTTGTACATCAGTGTTTGTGATATTTTTCATAATATAGAAACTAAGCTAAGTGTCAACAGAGAGATGGATAAAGAAATTGTGGCATACATACATATTTATTGGTGTTGGTGTTGCTTGAAATTGTCTTTAATTGTTCGAAACCTCTTCTCTTGATTGGCATTCGGCCCCTCGTAGTTTATCAAGTGAACTCTGATGTTCTGAGTGCTGGAACTGTGCCCCACACAGACTTAACTTTCCTTAGCTTCAAGCATAGAGCAGGTGTGACCAGAGCTGACGGGCTGCCTTCTCAGGCACAGCCTTTGTTCTCACAGACCTGTCCTTCTAATCCAAATTAAAGTCTCAGTTCTGTGATTTCAGTGCATTTACCCTTAGCCAGTTGTATTTCAGTTTCTACGGTACGTGAAGTCTAAAAACTTGGGTGATTTACACATGGATCTGGATTTAGGAGCTTTTACTTCATTTTTCAAATTACAGTAAGTCTTCTAGATGTCAAAATGTCTTCTAAGTGTCAAAATATCAAAAATCCAAAACATAGTTGTTATTGTTCCTGTTACTAAAAATATGGTTTTCTGTTGTTGAGCCATTTACTGTATGAAATATGTTTCTTGAGCATTCACAGATTTAAAGCTGGTGTGGCTTTAGGAATGGTGACATGATAATGGCCGTGATTATGCATTTGCCACTACGTCAGTCTAACAGGATAGCAGGAATTAAGAAGTTACATAAAACCCAAAAGTTAATATAACACAATTATTATATTAAAAATAAAAACATGATGCCTATCTTTTACACATTATTATAATTAAAAACATGATGCATATCTTTTGAATCAGGTATAGAATAAAGACATGTGTTTTTCATGAAAGTTCAGAAAACAGATTAGAGGGAGATTCATATGTATAGCTGTCAATTAAGGTGTTTTTAAATTTATATTCAAAGATACTAGAAAACACTTGAAGTGTCAATTGTGAATTTGTTTTTACTTAGACACAAATACACAGAGCTTCTGAGATGTTTATCGGACACAAGATTATTAACTTAGCATACTATTTCAATCAGTTCAGGCACACACACACACACACACACACACACACACACATACACACACACACACACACGCACACACTCACACACACACTACACACTACAGTTATGCACCTTAATCTATAAACATTAATTGTCTGAACTGACGACCAGGGATCCTTCATGAGACTGACCTAGGCATTCTGTATATGTGCTACAGTTGTGTAGCTTGGCTGACTTGTGGGACTCCTAACAGTGGGAACAGGGGCTGTCTCTGACCTTTTTCATTGGCTTTTGGGACCTCATTTCTCATACTGGGTCACCCCATTCAGATTTAATAGATGGGAGATGCTTAGTCTTACTTCATCTTGATATGCCATGTTTTGTTGGTACTCACGTGATTGGAGGAGTGAGTTGGGGGTGGGAACAGAAGGGGTAGGGGGAAGGGACCGGGAAGAGAGGGGGAGGGGACACTGTGGCTCAGATGTAACATTAAAAACTGTATTTTCTAAAAAGGCTGGAGAGAAGGCTCGGTCGTCATAGGTGAGGCTCACAACTGAAAACATTGATTGCCAATCATTGGACATTTTTTTCCTAAAAAAAGCATATTTTGACTAAGAAGAAAACATTGTCCTAAGGCTGCTTCAAAATGATAGCCTTTGTTTATAGACTTCTGTTTTAGTTTTACTTCTTGTTGCTGGAAACCCTGACAAAGCCAACTGAAAAGGGAAAGGTTTGTTTCAGGCCACAGATTCAGGTCACCTTCTATCACAGTGGAGAAGTCACAGTGGCAGCAGCTCCAGGAGGCTTCGCATTCCAGCTCTGATCAGGGGCAGAAGAAGCAGATGTGCATGTATTGATTGAGCACTGTTTTAATAAGTATTTTCATCAATTCTTGAAAATTTCATAGGATGCGTCTTGATCATATTCATACTCCACTTCTGTCCCTAACTCATTCCTACCACCCCTGACTTCATGCCTCTTGTTTTTTATTTATCGATTCTAATTCATGTTGCTCAAGAGGGTGGCGACAGAGCTAACCCCTGACTCTTAGAATGTTTCCATTCCCTTGTCCATGATGGTCCCTGAGCCTTGGAGAGGAAGGTGGGATGTACATTGATGGCTCAACCCACCCCGATCACTTTTTCCTCTTTGACCATTTGTGAGTTTCTTAATTGACCACCAAACATTGCAGTGCCATCATCCAGGAAAATAAGAGAAAACTGCATGGCCCTCTTTCTGACAGAGAGGAGAAAGTGGTATGCTGTTTCTGAGACGGAAACTGGTTAGGGTATGAATGAGCAAGTCAAGGGAAGAGTGGAGATGATGAACATTACAAAGAGAGATGCCTTGGAGAATAGCACGCCACATTCTTGAAATGGCCTCTAGGGTTAGCAAACTTAATGGGAAACCACTGTTTGACAAGAGGAAAGGCACAGGCAGCAACAATATTATCTGGGGGTTACAGACAGGTGCATGGTGAATTCTTTAAAATTTTTGTGTCTAAAGATCTTTATACTTTAATTTTTGAAAATTATTTGCTTACAGAGTTTTAAGATGGAGGTTTGCTAAGGTTTTTTTTATTTGTTTTGTTTCAATTCATTTACTAGAGCATGTTCATCACACTCTCTAAGCTTGCGTAATTTCAGGCAATAAACTTGCTATAATTCTTATTTTTATATAACTAAAAATTTGTTTATCTACTTTTAGAACTAAGCTTTTTCTTGAACATATAATTTAAGCAGTTTATTTATAATGTGTTTTACTGTAAGTCTCCTGATGTTGTGCTTTTGTGGGTTTGGTGGGGGGCTTTCTTTCATTTGTGTACTTACAATTTTTTTCTAATATGGCAAAAAATAATCTGAATTCCAATTGTTCATCAAGTAAATTCGTCTCACCTAGAGTCACAAAACACAAGCATACATATAAGCACAATGCCCTATAGCTTTGTACATTTTAATTACTGACTCCTCTTATGAGATAGTGCTGTTTGTGTCTTGACATTCTCTGGCACCTGTAATCCCTGTCATGCACTCTGGACTTTGCATTGCTTGTGTTCATCAAGTGCTGCATTCATATTGCAAAACTTTCTTCTGAGATGTAGTTAGGCTACTTAGGATCAATGATATTTATTTTAGGTCTTGATTTTAAGTTTTATTAGAGGGGGCAAAACACATTCATGGTTAAAACACAGCTTGCAGTCTAAGAATCTTTCTTATCTCATGACTGTGTCTTGAATTATGAGGCTTTTTGTGTATTGCGGAGAACTAACAGTGTTCTTGGCTTGGTGTATATGCTGGAGATATTTTTTTCAATACATTTTTGAAGTGGCTTTGTTTTCTATATTGGGATCATTTCTTTATAAAGTTGTTCTCAGTGTTTTCTTTAATTGAATTCTCCAGAACATCCTTCTGTAGGTCCACAGAGGGCCCACCCTGTGTGGTGTTCCCTCTTGGGTCTCTGTTCTGAGGTGGAGCTGTTTTCTCCCTTTTCTGTCTCTACACTCAAGAAGCCTACAAGCCTGTCCTCCTCTTCCTCCTCAGCATGGAAACTTCCTCCTGGCAGTTGGGAAATCACTGGACTCTTAGCATCAGTTTTGCAATTTCACAGGGATAGCTGCCTTGGAAAAGACATGCTTGATAACAATTGCTTGAGTCTTGTTTTATATATTTTTTCTGCTTTTAGTTTTTTTCAAGCATGAGACAAAATATTTGAAAAATTTATTGTTTTTTTTAAATTTCATTTTGCATTCCAACCACAGTGCACTCTCTCTCCCCTCCTCCAGCCCCCACCTCCCTCCAACCCCCATCCACTCTTCTCAACAGGAAAAGGCTCCCTGGGGAGTCAACAAAGTCTGGCACATAAGTTGGGGCAGGAACAAGATCCTCTCCCTTACCTTAAGACTGGACACGTCATCCCACTATAGGAAATGGGCTCCAACAAGCTAGCTCATGAGCCAGGGATAGATTCCCAGCCTCAGAAAGAGAAACATGGAATGTACCCACCCATAAATGGATATTAGATGTAAAGCAAAGGATAACCAGTCTACAATCCACAGCTCCAGAAGCTAGGTAACAAGGATGATCCTAAAGGGGACACATGAATCCCCCTGGGAAGAAGAATTAGATGGAATCTCCTGAGTAAACTGGGGGTAAGAGGGGAATTAAAGGGGAGGGGATGAGTGATGAGAGCATGAGGGAAAGGGATGGTGGAGACTAAACTTTTGGTTTTTAGTTCTGTTCACCATTTGAACTGGTAGTCACTGAGCTCTAGATCTTGATAATATTAGCAGTCAAGTGTAAAGGAAATTAACACAGAAAAAGAAACCTTAATATTTGAAAGTTTTAAATGCCCAGAGACATAAACATGGTTTAAAGCATAATTATGCAAATAGATGGCAAAGTTTAAGAGAAAGGTTCCAAGTGTTCAACCTCACGTAGTTGAAAGGAACATAGTTTGAACAAAAATATCTTAATTCATAAGGACATCTCAGAAAGTCTTATCAGAAGGACAGTGTAAACTTTACTAGGATGGCTCATTAAGTCGGAAATGGACTCTGGAAGGGTCATGGAGATTAGAGGTGAGATAAGTCATAATCAAAGCAATTAGCAGTGGATTATATCCCCTGAGTTCTTTAGAAAAGGAAATCTCAGTTGCATTGGTAAACCCCCAAATGCCATTTACTTGCCCAGATGCAACATTACCCAAAAAGCAATTACCTCCTTTACTACAGGAATTGACAGTACCCTCCTTTGTCTAAAGTCATGGGTTGCAAACACTAGACATGAATTTTAAGTTCATGCATGTTACACCAATCACACCTTTGCCCTGATTTTTAGATACTTGGAAATTTTATTTTATAGAAAGTCTAACTATACAGGGCAATGTGTGGCTTGGCTTTAAAAGAAGCAGATATTTATTATTGGACTGTAGGGAGTACCTACACACAGGTAGCTCAATTAATCAAGATCTAAATCTTGGCTACCAACCCCACTTCGAACTGTGTTTTAATGGTTTCTAGTGTTGTTCCTCAGTTCTTTACTTTCTTACCTTTTTTTTTAAATAAATATACTTTAAGTACTGGGACTTTGGCTCAGGCTTGGAATACTTGCCTGGCATGCAGGAATCTGGGTTTGATCACTACACCATACACTGCACTAAGTCTGAAACCTCTTGATTCTGTCACCTACAAAGCTTATAAGTATTTTTTACTCTTATGAGTACAAGTTTCTGTAACTGTGAATTGTGGAGAGAAGCATGTTTCTTTTCTTGTGTTTCCTAATAGAGAAATGCTATAAATGGATGTTTATCTTCAGAATGCAGTGCTCTTACTCAGTGTGTAAATTTGAACATAAAACAAAATGTGAAGGATGCAAATCTTCAAAATGCCAGTCTCTGGCTTTGAACAAGCACACCAGACTTTTGTCATGGTTCCACTGCCAAACATGTAAAGAAAGGGAGCCTCAGCAATGACAGAAATCAGAAGACAGTGAAATGTTATAGTGAGACACTTTGAGACCAATGACTATGGAATAAGAAGGATGCCACAAAGAGTCCTGGAGAAGATCATTTGGAAAATGCAATCATTTTGAAACTTAGTAAGAAAATCAGTCATCAATGTCTCCATTAAAGAAATGAAGTTTCCATTTAGCACTCTACCCTGGCTATCTCTTGCCTCAGCATAAGGCAATGCTATACTATAATCTTCTGTGTTCATACTTGGTGTTCATTGTTCTAGCTGAGGGTGACTGGAAGGTACTAGGTCTATATTTTGCCTGTTGGTTAAAAACATCACTGTGGAATCATGTGGTCTTGGTTAAAACATCTTCTTAGTTTATTAGATAATATTGAAGAACTATTGTTTGCATTTATAGGTAAGGCAAGGCTAGAGGGTTATGTTTTTAAAAAATGGTCCTTATCTCAAAGCACAGATTCTGCAATACAGTTAAAAGAAAGGATATGGAATATTTGATGAAAGGAAACAAAGGTGGGGAGAGTGTAAGGGTTTGGACAAAACATGACTCTTCAGGAACTGACGGTTACTGAAACCAGATGGCAAGTTGTCCTATTGTTCCCTCACTTTCTCATCTTAGAGATGAAATGAAACTATTCCCTTCACATAATACACTGCCTTCAGATAATTTGCTTAAGCTTTGATTCTTCACACGCACAGGGAAAGAGCAACAGACACAAGCCCCTCAGAACTATTTTGAGGACCAAATGAGTTAATTGATACAGTGTGCTTAACACATTTCTTGTCTCAAAGAAGAGCAATGTGAATATTAAATCTGAAAGAAATGCATCTATTCCATTTTTAAAATTAAGCCTTTCATTGTATCACAGATTCACACACAATTCTAAGATACAAGCAGAGAACCTCTACTTCATTTGTGCACTTTCCTTGAATGGAAATATCTTATACCACTATCTTCTCCAGGATATGAACACTGATATAATCAGGACACAGAATATTATTATTATCAGTAGAAATTCTTACCGTTGTCCCTTTATAGCTATTGTACTTCCACCCTCTCCTTAACCTCTGGTGGTAAAAATCTCTATGAATGTGACCTTTTAGAGTTGGCTTTTTTTCTTATCTCCATTGTGTGGAAATTAATTTAGACAGTTGTTTGTATTGAGTTTATCCACGATTATTGCTGAGCTATGTGCTTTGACACAGAAAGTCCAGCTTGTTTATCCATTCACATTTTCCAAAGGAGTATCTGGACTATTACCAGGGTTTGGCTACCATTAAGAGTCTATAAACATTTGTGTAGAGATTTTTATATGGATGTAAGTTTTCATTTCCCTGGAGTCAATGTTGAGGAGTACAGTAGTTAGGTCATATTATAGCTTTATCTTTACTGTTATAAATGCTGCCAAGATGTTTTCAAGTTAACACTGACAGTTTTAAATTTCTGCAGAATTGAATAAGTGAACTGGTTTCTCTACATTGTTTTCAGCAATAATTAAATAGTTGTCCTTAAGAAACATCTTTAGGTATCATGGCTGATAATGAGGGTATCACTTCACAAGAGATATTTCAGATGCTTATTTGCCATCTTTTAAAAATGTGTCTTTTGCCCACATTCTAATTGAATTCTTTGTTTTATTGTGAGCTTTTAAAAGTCTTGCTCTCAGACTTTTACCTTGCTGCAGAAATGGCTCAGCACTCAAGAGCACCTACGACTCTTGCAACAGTACCATGTGGTCCTCAGCACCCATACTGGGTGACACATAGCTGCCTGTAACTGCAGGTCCTTCTGTGATCTTGTGTTCTTCAGCTTTCTCCAACAATATTACCATTCTGCCAAAGCTATGTACTTATTTCAGATTCTCATTTTAATGACTGGCATTTCTCCCAGGCAGCTCCTGGCTTTCAAATGGGGGGGTCTTACCTATTCTGAAGATTCTTAGTTTCCCATCCAAAGCAATTGTGGCCCACACCACTTATCCTTGGCCATCACTTGCCAAGTTGTGTAACCTTGCTGAGGATTTTTCTTAAGTATCATGATGACACTACCCACGGTCTGGGAATTTTCTGATTGAGCTGTTTGGGGTGGAACTTGCTCTTCCAATCAAAGTATCTGACCTCAAAGCTTTTGCTTTTCTTGCTTTGTGATACTGTCACGGGCTAATTAAGAGAAAAGAGGTTTAGACAGCTGCCTCCCTTAGTCAATTTATAAAGTGTTAAAATTATTAACTTGGTGCCAAGATATTATCTGAAACATACCAGCATGGAGGAAGTTCCATTTAAGAGAATTCTTGTCATGAACCACAACGTATATTTCGAGAAGAAATGTCTTACAGGCCACTTACAGTGCTTTCTAGAATGGACTATGCGATTTGGCACTTAGGTAATCTGTGTGGGATAGGAAGGGGGTTCCACTGTCTGTCCTTGTCTGTTGCCTCTTCCACCCATAGGATTCAGCTACTGCTTAAATCAGAGGGGAGCTATCAGCTGAGGAACGTATGTGGGGAAGAGGATGAAGCAATAGGCTATGGGTGCTGCTGCCTGTGTCTCAGACTAGCCAGTGTACAGGTTAAGTTTTGAGAAATTTTCCTATGAGGAAATACACCCATACCCATGCTCTTACTAAAGTGTCTCAGGCCTCTTCTTCAGTATGTTCAACATTTTAGTCAGATGGAAAATAGGGATATGTGTATATTTCTTAGCAAACATGGAGGAAGTGTTAAAGACCATTCTTACTCATATGGAAAACTGTAAAAAGAACAAAGATCTAAATTGTTGCATATAGATGGAAGTTTCTGTCCCACCTGGTCCTGCAACTGTTTAGTCCCAAATAAACACACAAAGGCTTGTATTAATTAATAACTCTTTGTACTATTGCTCAGGTTTCTTATTGACTAGCTTGCTCTTAACTATTTACCCATTTCTATTAATCTGTGTATCTCCACTTGGTCTGGACTTGCTGGTGATGCCCTGGTCTCTTGCTTCCTTGACAGCTACATGGTGTCTTCCTGACTGCCAATTGCCTTTCTCTATCCCTGTTTATATGTCCCACGTGGCTAAATCCTGCCTGTCCATTGACAGAAACAGCTTTATTCATCAACCAATAAGAGAAACATATATTCACAGCACACAGAGGGACATCCCCCATCAGTTACTTAAACTGCAATAGAATGAAATTGAAAGCAAATATATCATTGATATGTGGTATATGATATACAGTCCATGTTCTTCATATAATAACTCATCTTCTGTTCTTACTGAAAAGTGTTAGAGTTGTATGGTTCATATTTCCAGGGTTTGGGGTGCCTCTGAGATGGGGTGCCAACTTCTCTTGGATGCTAAATGATACACCTGAGAGTGCAATACTGTCATGGTCCCCAAAGCACCATGAACATGAGACACTGAGAAGATTCTGCTAGCTTTGACTTTCTTCTGCAGCATACATTTATACTTTTCATAACAAATCAGCGTCTAAAACAATGTTTTCTTTCAGTTTGAGTATTATAGCCATCCCAAAGAAGTGACACTGATGAAATGACTGTAATGCTCACTATAGACCACACCAAAAGTTATTCAAATTAGCAATAGGTTGCTCTAAACATGTGTGAACATATTTAAATTCATGACAGTCAAATGCACAAGTGAAAGAATTCTTATTTGCACATTTGTTAGAGTAATAGAAAACTCTGAGCTTACATATATTGCATGGATGTGTAGTATCTCTGAATCAGGTTTGATTATTTAGTAAGAAAGCAAAGGGCTGCCTTTGTACTTTTAGCTTGAAATCTTTTATAAGTAAAATGTTAAACTTAGGTTTGTATTTCGAGCAGGCTGAACTATGTTCCAACACACACTCATCACACTCCACTTGGTTTCAACTTCCTACCATAACAATAAAGTCATAATCATCAAGAGAAACTGAGAATTGATATAAGTGCATACAAATTCAGACTGGAAATACCTCCCTTCACCTGAGCCTTCTGTCTGATTAGATCAGTTTTGATTCATGTCATGAGGTAGATAGATCCTTCCCCAAATGTGTCATCTGCAACTTTACCCACTGGGGAGAACAGCTTGCAATGTCTTTTGCACCTTAAGTTACTTTCTGATTTTGGTTTACAAAGCATTTGGGCAAGAATGACCTGTAGAATTCCTGCTACAGTGCTAAGGCAGATTGTGGCATAGCACTAAGAGCTCACTATTTTGCTACACACCTTTGTTCAGTGGCATTAATCTCAAATAAATGAGAATGTATTCATGGGGACATCATAATAGCTGGGCAAGGAGAAGCTAGCTGGTGAAGTTGGTAAGTCTGTTTCCCAAGGTGAGTTCCCACAATTTAGGACAGAATAATCACATTCAGAATAAATCTGTTTATTCCTTTTATTAATTGGAGATCTCCTTGGGTCCATATCCAACAAGGCATGTGGATTGCATTGAGTCCATTACTGTAAAACTTTTCACATCCAGTAACATTTCCAACTTGGATAACAAATGTGTTTGGGTATTGACACCCATGCCATTCTTGAAATCTTGCCCATTCGTTTACTCTAACACCATAAAATAT
Organism: Cricetulus griseus; assembly: GCF_003668045.3. NCBI lineage: Eukaryota > Metazoa > Chordata > Mammalia > Rodentia > Cricetidae > Cricetulus > Cricetulus griseus. Next base: position 11,093,526 of record NW_023276806.1, on the reverse strand, counting down.
TAACTGTGTTGTGTGTAGTAAGGAGACCAATAAAACACCATATGTTGGGTGACTAAATCATTTAAAAATGTTTTAGCATTTCTTCCATAATATTCTACGACATGCTAAAATGTCAGATATAATGTTGTCTAATAAGTATGAAATGATTTTGTTCTTACTGTGTTCCTTTGTAAACTTTAATGTTCACCTTTCTCACAAAAAATACACTAGAAGCTTGGATTAAAAAATTATAAATACAGAGACTATTGCTTGCACTGCCCCCTCTAGGTCTTCTGTAAACTATAGGTGTTTACCATAAGAAATCTAAAATCCATGTTCCATCTGTCTCCATTGTCTATAGCATGAACATTGCTCCAAATACAAAAACGAACAGGCAATAAATGAACACAGAACCACGTTTCCCAGGATAGCTGAGAAGCCAGATTTGAAAAAACCAGATTTAGATAAGGGCAATGGAGAAAAATGTCATCCTACAAGATGAAAACGACAAACTCAACATTTGAAGAATTTCAATTTCAAACCTCTATCTAGTCTTCTTATTATGGCAAAATTGCCACACTGTCCAGGGACAAATAGAGAGGGGGTAACTATTTATAACACAAATACAATAAAATATTATCATGAACAGGCAAAACCATGGTGATATTTACAACTTCTCTTGCTCCTGACATCAATATGTCACCTCCTCTGAGAAATCCACAGGAAAAGGTAAAAACAAAATGAAAATGTGCCATAAATACATAAAATTAAAGTTGTTTGGTCTATCATTCTCTTTTATTATTGCTGTTAGTCAATACTGTATAAAATCGTGAAGTTCCTTTTTTTTGTCTCACTTTTCTAGCAAGTTCAGAAAGAGCAGTAGGGCTGCCAAGGACCCTCAAGTTGTGCTAGAGTATCATGGCGCCGGAGGAAAATAGCTCACTTGTATAAGATCATTACTCCTACAAGAGATACACCATTCTTGAGGTGGTTGCTTTAATTCATTCCTGAAAGGGACTCCTTCTGAGCAGCTTCCACAGCACCAATATGTTGGGATCCAATCTTCTGGTTTACATTTTTGGGGAGCACATTCAAACCATAAGAACAGTTAAGTAAGCTTCCATGGAAATGTGATTACTCTCTCACCACTGGGTCAAATATTCTATGGACACTCAATGAAATTTCATTCTTCGAATACAATTGAACAACTCTTTGAAAATAAATACATCTGAACATTAGTTTTCTGCTTGAGTGGACCCAAACTCTTATTGTCTCTAAAGGGAAAACATTAAATGCAGGGATCATAGACGGGGAGACTGGGCGTGCATGCTGTGATTGGATTAGCCTGTGATCAATGTTCAGATCTTGGACAGAAGACTTGGAGAACGTTGAAGGCCAAAGAACGGGCAATGTTTTCATTTTAAATAGTTGGTTCTTTGAAATTGAGCAACACAAACTGTCCACTCTCTTCATGTCAGATGGCCACTCATGCCTCTCCTGCTCCCTTAAGTTAGTTTATGAATGTTGTTTTAGTAATGACTTGACCTATTGAGCACAGACAATAGAAAGTCAATAAAGTTCAAAGATGAGCAACCAAATTCCCATTTTTAAAATAGATTTCTCTGTAATTTCGCAGATGAGCTTCATAACTGCTAATATGTGGATCACATTAGAGAGAGTCCCTCTAACTCACTATACACGTTTCATATTAAATAGTGCTTTACTTTCACTACCTTCCTACAAAGGGACAAGCAGTGAGTTCTGGACATAGATATTTATAAAGATTTGAGGGGCTTAATGAAAACTAACCTGGGGTATGTGAAATATTGTAGGGAAATAAAAAACAGTGCAGACTGCCCTGTTTTTGCAACATTTGGAGAGTTAAGTCTCCATACCATTTTTAGTTATATTCTGTTTTCAATAAAAATAGAATTCAACCTAAAAATTCCTGAATGCATACAGCTGTTGGGTGTTATTTTAAGGCTTCTTCTTCTATGGCATCGAGGGATCACATGCCAGACTCTATGCATTGATTCAGAGATGAACTCAATTTCCACGCATCATTCAACTCTTCACAAAGGTTACAGGAAAGGTGGAGAAACAGATCAAAAGAGACAGAAGTGGTCCAATAGCTTGGCATGAAGTGTCATACGGCAATCCACTTAGGACACCATCAATACAGCCCCGTTCAGTGCCCTTGTTAAGCTAGGAGAAAAGGGGAAACCCTGGGTTAGGAGATTTGGGAGCATTTAAATTTCTTATTACTCTCTTTGTACATCTTCATGAAAAGAAATGAGTTCTCATTAAAATGTGAACATTTTAATTTCAAATGCACAAATTAGCCCTTTATAGAAAATGACCCTTCTTCTCAAGCATTTGCAAATGTCACCTCTTAAATGCTAAGAACAGCACTTTGACCTTGGTCACCTGTGGAACACACTCTGAATCCAGAGTTCAAAGCAGGACATGTGCAGCACTTTGGACTTCAGTAGCCCACAGAGAAACGGGCCGCAGGCTTGCCACAGCTGCACCACAAGCTAAAGCCTCCCTAGGCAAACGCTGTTTGCTTTTGGCTTATCAGAACAGGCTACAAAGGCCTAGAGTAGAGTAGGAAGGTGAGCAGTGTCCCCCACTTGCCCACAGCTTCTGAGATTATGTTACTGTTGATTCTACCCTGATCTTTTTCTTTTCTTTTTTTTTTGGGGTGGGGGGGAGGCGACCTTCCTTAAATAATTTTGTAACCAGCAGTAACTATGCTTATTCTGTGTTGCTTTGATACTGGGTTTCAAATGGATATTGCTCAGGGACTAAACTGAATGAAATTTGAAATAAAGAGAAGTAACACTTCAGCTGTACAGATAAAGCCAGTCTGTGGTATTAGTATTCCACTGAGGGTGTAAAAAAATCACCACAAACCTATAGTGCCAAACAGAAATTCATTCCTACATGAATCTATTGGGCTAAGATGTGGGTATCAGAGGAGGCCAGAACCTTTCATGGTACTCAAGAACAGTGTTAAGTGTCCTCACTGTGAGCAAACCTGAGAAGTCCCTTCTGCTATGTAAGTGGCAATGTGACAGACTTTGAAACTGATGTGTGAATATGAGCTGCAGTCACAATGTAGTCAAAGTTGTCCCCTCAGCATCTGAATCTTCTTTTTAATCTCTTAAAGACTTACTTATTTTTATTTTGTATGTGTGAGTGCTTTATGTACAGTTATGCCTGCAGTCATGAGCTACCTGCAGGGGCCAGAAGAGGGAGCTAGATGATCTGGAACAAGCATTTCAGGCAGTTGTGTGTTGCTCCGTGGACTCTGGGAACCAAACCTGGTCCTCTGTGAGATCCACAAGTGTTGTAATTGCTGAGCCAGCTTCCTGACCAAAACCTGAAGCTTTCAAACCATCTGCAGGGTTATGCATCTAAGGATCCCTTAGTGTCATCAGTTCTTAACCATTCAAACACAGTTTTATGAAAAGCTTCCCAACTTTGTCAAGATAAAACATAGTTAAGCCTTGAGATTATTTCAATTTATATACTAGTTAAACCAATAAATATGATTTTTCAAATACAAATATGATGTGAGTTAATGTTCTTGTACAATGTAAAGATTTGTCACTTGTATTGGCCAGTAGCCAGGCAGGTAGTATAGGCGGGGCTAGCAGACCAGGAGAATTCTGAAAAGAGGAAGGGCAGAGACACAATCACCACCCAGACAAAGAGGGAGCCAGATGAGAATGCCATGCTGAGAAGAGGTGCCAAGTCAGGTGGCTAAACATCGATAAGAATTATGGGTTAATTTAAGTTGTAAGAGTTAGTAAGAAGCCTGAGTAAAAGGCCAAATAGTTTATAATTAATATAAGCCTCTCTGTGTTTATTTGAGACTTAAAGGCTGTAGGACCAGGTGGGATAGAAATGTCCATCTACACAGATGTATAATTGATAGGTTTTGTTTGAGAAAGAACTAGATTTGAGCCCAGGCAAATACACTAGGATATGATCTGAAGCCAATCAGCCAGTTCCACCTTATATAAGAATCTCAAGAAACTTGAGTTCTTAAAGGCTAAAAACTAATTACTGCTCCAACAAATATCAGTAATGATAAATTATTGTATAATTAAAAAATTACAATCAAAGAAGGCATGTTATTTTCAGCAAAGGTAGCATAGAATTCACCCATAGAGGATGAAGAACTGGTTTGTTTCCACTGTTAATTTTCATGAATTTTGTGTTTTGTGATGGGCTTTTTTCTCCTTCATAGTATATATGGAAACAGATCTTACCTGGTTATTTGGAAAAAAAACTCTACAAGATGGCATTTCATTTTGGAAATAATTGCTTTAAAAATAGATTTCTGGTGGAAAGGGAGCTTGTAAAGGCCAGAAAGGCTGGGTGATTCCAGGAACACAGCACATTAGGCCGCAGCAAGATCAATATTAGTTGAAACATAGTTTTAAATCATTTTGATATAACTAATACCTGTGTCTTGAATATTTCTCCTAGCAAAATATTCCAATGTTATATCTAAGAATAATAGCATCAGGCTAGAACTCCAGCCTACTTGGCAAAACCCCGTTTTCCTTATTCTGAAACAAAACGCCTTTTCGATTTCCATTGAAAATTGCTTCTTTACACCCCCCACCATGTTCTCTGGGCTGCCCAGTGACTGTTGTGTTACAAAGTAGAAGCCATGGCTGTGTGAGGGGAAATGGAATGACTGACTGCAGAATGAAAGACTATGTGCCCAGAATGCCCCCAGTTACAAAGTTCCATTGGAAGCCGCAGCTATTCTTAGGACTTTGTAGGTCTATAATATTCAAATCATAACCACAAGGTGATAACTCCCCCTTGCTCTATTGTGACACTTGTCACCCTCTACACCTTGCACCATGATTAGCCTTCATCCTGAAGCAGCTAGCATGGAGGGAACTATTTCAGTGTCCACCTTGGCCAGCTTAGATGTACTCAGTGGTTAGGTGTGCTTGATGACACACATGTCCAACTTGGAATCTGCTGCCTGGAACCAATAGCTAGCGCTTGTGTCAAGCATGCACAAGTATACATATCTTCACACACACATGTTTGTGAGGGCGTCTTGCTGTTGTCGTCTCAGCTGCCCTTGACTTGTAGATCCTTCTCATTCTACATCTTGAGTAGCTGGAACTACAGGGTTCGTCACCACTCCCAGAATGCCTCCCTGTAGTTTTACAAGTTAGATGAATGCTAGCATTTACTAAAGACTGACTGTGTGCTTACTGCCTGTCTATACTGTCCATCTCTGAACAAGGGCTTTTCAGTTCAGTCTGTTCACAGTGTGGACAGTTTAGTTAAAAACTCTTTGGTGTCGTAAAAACTTCGGTAGGGTCCAGCACTTTGTGATGGTGGGATGAGGTCTGTAAAACAAACACCCCCACAACCCCTTTCCACACCACACCACACCCACTACCCCCTTCCACACCATACCCACCCACCCCCTCACAAGGCAACAAAATAGTAAATCTTTTAAAGGTACATTTTGGGAATTCCATAAATTATCAAAAGCCCTGAAAAATAGGAGTGCTTCTTCAAGAAAATAAATTTACTTTCATAAGAGTAGTTGGGTTTATATTGTTTAAACTTTGCCTTTCCTTTAACCACTCCTCAGCTCTACACAATTCTTGCAATCAGCAGCCTTGAAATACTATTATATATGGAAACCAGAAGGTATGCAAATACAGAAAGGGCAAACTAGTTCCAGGTTTGAGAAATAGCCATTGCATAGCACAGACACCATTGACTAGTTAGTGCCCTGGAAAGGCCTGCTCATAGGATCCTGTCATTATCCAGTGTCTAGTAACTCCCTCTGCAGGAAAAGACCTATCCCCAGAGTGTTTGTAGAAAACATTCAGCAAAAATCTTTGAACATTGCAGCTGCCTAAGGCTGCAACACCAGTTCAGCAGCTTGGATAAAAAATTTAAAGGAAGATCTGGGGTATACAAGAAAACTGTAGGGCTTTGAAAGGCTTTGACAGTCCCAGGGTGGCATAAAGACATGCACATATGCACAGTTGAACACATGCTCAGGATAGGGCAGAGACAGCCTCAGACAGCCACTAGCCATGAGACTTTCCCAGTGCAACACATGAAGGCAAATATGAGGTTATAGTGTTCCTCTGTGATACACTAGACCCCAGATAGACTCTTCAATCTAAAGTGAAAGGTAGCTGGGGAAATACAACCATAACGTCATGGATCAAAATGGTAACCACAGAGATATTGGTGGCTACATACTACAGGGAACACAAACTTAATAGAAGAGAGTAAAAGACATCAAACAGTGACAACACCAAACCACCAGACAGAGAGAATGATAAGTTCTATATTTATCATGTGGTACAGTTTATATCTGAAATACTCAGGCTTCTTGGCTGGGCATGGTGGTTGGTGGTAGAGAGGTTTCTTTGTATTTCTTGTGTCTGACTCTCATTCCCAGTAAAAGATCACAAAGATAAGATATTAAACTTTTGATCCAAACCATGGAAATAATAAGTAAACAAGAGTGTACATTCCATCTAGTAAAGGAAGTGTATTCAAATGGTCCCAGGATCCAAGTGCTGAACTTGTTAGTGGAAAGACATGAAACATGATCAAAGGGAAAACTGAATGGGAAGGAATTTTAATCAGTCTTAAAAAGCATATCCATGAGCAAATGGAAACTATGGAGGACCAAAGAGAGATACCAGAGTGAATTGCACAGTCAACTAAAAAAATAAAAAGTTAGACCTTCAATCTCACAAATCTCACTTGTAAAAATCAGAGTTAAAATTATGCCCTTAAAAATTCAGAAAATCCAGAAGCGTGTAAACCTAAGAGGTTTAGAGTTTGGCACATCTTGTTGAAATTGCTGTTGTCAAAGGTAGAGAATCATGCAGACAGAAAAACAAGAGAAATACTATTAAATAACCCACAGAAACAGCTGACCTGAACAAGGGGGAGCTCAGGGACCCCAGACTGATGGCTGCCAGGCCAGCATGGGGCTGATCCAGGTCCCTTGAATGTGGGTACCAGAGAGGAGGCCTTTACAATTTATAGGTCCTTGGGTAGCAGATCAGTATTTATCCCTGGCACACGAATGGACTTTGGGAGCCCACTCCACATTGAAGGATGCTCTTTCAGTCTGGGCATATGGGGGAGGGCCTAGACCCTGCCTGGGATGATATTACAGTCTTTGGACATCCCCAATGGAGGGCCTCACCCTCCATGGGGAGAGGAGGGGGCATAGGGTGGGGACTTGGGGAGGTTAGTGAGGGGTGGGGGAGGAGGGAAAGGGACCTGGATTGACATGTGAAGCAAGCTTGTTACTATTTTAAATATAAATTAAAAATAAATAAAAAAGTAATTGAAGTGTTCTCACTGTAAGACAGATAAACAAATGAAAGAGGGCAATATATTCACAATGGAGCAAATGAAAAATTGTAATCCAGGAATTTGGTCTGTAGCAAAATTCCCTACAATCAGAGAGCAGGGCAGCAGACCCACATGAAGAGGAATACTCAGATGAGCACTGTAGACTGAGTAGAAAAATTCCAGGTTGCAAATTCACATAGAAAAATAAAGGACCAAGTAAAGTTAACTACACTGGTCAAACTGAATGACAGTACAAATATTTTATGGGTTTGTATTCTCTTCTTGTGGTTTGAAAATCAAGTTCAGCAAAGCAGCATTTATAGACCTATGTTGACTTGATGAGTTTATGATATATATATATATATATATATATATATATATATATATATATATGCAATTTATATTACCATTGGAGCACAAAGGTGTCAACAGAGATTCTTCATGCTACTGCCAGTCAGTGTTAATTGAAAGTAGACTGTCTCGAGTTCAAGATACTAGTTTAGTCCTTAGTCAAACATTCAGGAAATTAATAACGTCTAAAGATATAAAAATATGTCTAAAGTGATACATCAGACAAGAAATTACAGGAAGTAAGGAATGGAGAACAGAGATATGGAGAGCAAACAGAAAACTGCACATATGAAGCTGAACATGAGAACCTACACCAAATTTAAATGTATTAAAGGTACCATTAAAATAGATTTGAAAATTGAACAAAACACATATATGTTACTTTCCAGATTAAGGAAAAGAGAGGATAAAAACAAAGATTAGAAGAGGATAAATCACACACACACACTAACCACAAAGATGGACTTCCAAAATTATTAACAAGACACAAAATATTTACTAACTCAGGCATCTATAAGAAATGGACCAATTATGTCATGTATATGTTATAACATATCATGGATATAGCATGAATTCTAATTGGTCTTAATAATAAAAACCCAGAGTCAGATATTGGGGTTTCAATCCATTTTTTGCCTCAATAGTGGGTGATAGACAGAAAATGTCTCCTAGCAAGGTCTGAAAATCATTACAAGTCTGCAATCAGTCTCTCCTAATTTGTACCTTTTGGGGTTGAACTTTTTGTAGAACTATTTTGTATCAGAAGTAACTAATATAACCTCTTCTTTCTATTTTTTCAGGAGCAATTTGTAATCTCCAACAAGGTGATTTTTTTCTTTACATTTCATTCTTTATAAATTGTGAACATTTGAATCAGCTAGTAAAATGCCATCCATATAATGGCAAAATACAGACTGAGGGAATTGCTTATGTATCATTTCCAACAGCTGTTGTCCAAAACACTGACACAGGGTGGGGCTCTTTAACATTCCCTGTAGGAGAACCTTCCATTGATATCTCTTAACAGGCTGAGAAATATTATAAATAGGCATCATGGGGCAAAATTTTGTCTTTTTCTTGTAAAAAGGCATAGTGAAGAAACAATCTTTTAAATTGATAATTATAAGAGTCCATCCTTTAGGAAATAGAGAAGGCAAAGAAATTACAGACTGTAATTACCTTATTAACATGTCTTAGATCTGTTACCATTCTCCACTTCCAGATTTCTTTTTAACAACAAATCCAGGAGAATTCCAAGGGCTGGTTGATTCCTCATTAAGCTACTCTTGTACCATCTCCTCTAAAGGCTGCAGTTTCTCTGTGGTTAAAGGCCATTCAGTAAATGACTCTATTTTCTTTCCTACTTCTTCAATTCTGTCCTAAGCATCCAAAGCTGTTGAATGGCATAAATCCAGGTTGTTTCATCATATAGAGATTACTTTTGCACATTAGTATAGTCTCACTCTTCAAGAAGTTGGTCTTGGGAGATTTCCATACCTCTAGTCCTTCTTCATTGTTCAATGGTCTTAGCGTCATCTTTCCAATAGGTCCTCTACTGTAATTGAGAAGCAGACTCCAAGACTTCTGTAACCAATATCTCCAGCCTAGGGGACAACTCTACTACAAATTGACCACAAGTTTAGCATCTGCTTCACAAAGATGAATGCTTACCATATGAGACTATTGTTTCCTGCATTCCCTTAAATCTAACATTCCGACAGGAGCCCATTCAGCTCTTGCACAGCCTTGGGGATCTCTATCATTTGGCAGTTGTTCCTGTAAGGTGACTGGATAAATTAAAGTTGGTTGTTTGAAAATCTTTGGCTGTTCCTCTTTATCTTTATAATGAAATGCTGAAACTGGCTCTCCATTAAATTCCCCTGTCTGGGTCTGGATATCTCAATGATCTGTTTTAATAAGTTTTTCTAAAACTTGAGTCTTAGCACTCATATAAAACAAATTTTTAGTGATAAAAATTTAGTGATAAATTTAGATATAAAAATGATGTTTATAATTGACATTACATAAGTCCCATCTAAATTAGTGATCCTCTCACCTAATGGTCTCATTTTTAAACCATCAAGAGTATTATCATACAGAGACCTAACTCCTCCCATTGTATTAGTGCTTCCCAATTTGTTTTTTGGTTTTTTGATTTTTTTTGGTTTTTTTTTTTTGAGGCAGACTTTCTCTGTGTAGCTTTGTAGACCAGGCTGGCCTCAAACTCACAGAGGTCTACCTGTCTCTGCCTCCTGAGTACTGGGATTAAAGGCATATGCCACCACTGCCTGGCATGTTTCCAGTTTTTTAATGTGGGAAAACTCTTTTAGCTAATTCCTTCCTTTACGAACTCTCAATTGTCTCACAAAATCTGCCAAGGATGATTCAGATGACTGTGAAATGTGAAACTGCGTTGGGGAGCTTGGGAAAGAGGTTAACTCTTACGGAGTTTGCTGCAGAGAGGCTGCAATAGAGAAAACCCCAAACTCGCTTAGAAGCTTAGGGAAAAAAAGACAGGAGAACCTAGCAAGCAAGGTGGTGACCCTGGCAAGACCCCCATGTGCAGATCTGGCCTGTGCTGGTGGCTGCAAAGCCACAGAGAAGCAGCTTTTTGGTGTGTGAATTCATGCTCCAAAAGTTGCTTGCCAGATGGAACAAGAATTCTCATTGGTCTTAATAATAAAAACACAGAGTCAGATATTAGGGGTTGAAAGTTGAAAGATCAGAGAAAAAGAGCAGCCAGCCACTAGAGTTCTTACCTCTATGAAATCCTCAGACCAAAATAAGGGCCAAGCTCTTGTCTCCTCCAGCCTTATATTCTTCTCTGCCCAGCCATATTGCTTCATGTCTTCTGTCTATACAGCCCTCCAGAATTCTATGATTAACTAATGGCTAGCTCTACCCTCGGATATTTAGGCAAGCTTTATTTGTTAGAGCACAAACAAAATACCACCACATACATGCATAAATAATTACATTAATATATGCTATATAGCAATACTATGCTAATAATGTACATGTTAATATACCTTATATGTTAATCAGATAAGTCACAAAAATACAGTTTAAAATAAGGACCCAAACTACTTCAAGTGGGAACTGATTACACTACAAAGGGAGATAAACAATTTAATGACAATTGCTCATGACATGGATACTCCAATTTCAAAAGTCTTTACATTAGCCAGAAGTTCAGCAAAGATATAGACATCACCCAGAAGTAGCAGCTATCTATTGACTTTAAAGGAGAATATTTCAACTTCAATGCATGAGGAAAAATGGTTCAGGGTGATAATGTTGTCTGCCACAAAAGCACCTTTTATAAACCAAAAAGAGATTGAAATCACTAAAGGTGCCTTTTTTCTAAAAACAGTGAAATTTAAATAAGACATAAGTAATGAGACAATTTAGGAAGTTGTAGTGAGATAGAAGTTAAATCATAGTCTCCTAAGTAACCAGCAAGTCATAGAATAACGTGAATATACATTGACATCAAAGAAAACATAAAAGTAATGAAACAAAATCCTTTACAAATGAATGAATGTAGGGATTAGCAAATTTAGCCACTTGGTAACAGTTGGTGCTCATTGAGTGACTTGTGGAGCATTCGTTCACACATGTGTGAAAAGCTGTAGAGTTGTACTCTGTATGATACCATGACAGCCCTGTGTTTACTAGTTTGTAATAAGCTATTTCTCTGAAAAGCTACTTTACTTGTTTCATAGATATTTTTTTCCTCATTTAAACAAAACTGCAGCTGTTTACTTAGGTGAGGGCGGCCAAAGGTTTATGTAGCTGTGCTCCTAGTGTGAGATGTGTATTTGCTTGAAATCATTGCCATATGTAAACTAAGCAGGGCTATCCTAAGAAATGTGGAAACAAACTCCTGGTTCCTTATTCTAGAAATAAAAAAGAAAATATAAAAGTAATTAAACTTATGGAATGCTACTGTTAGTATTTATTGGTGAAACTAGGGCTGTGAACAACTATACCAAAAATAGATATACCTTACTCTAATAAGATAAACTTCTAACTTAAAGACTGGTTAAAAAAAAAAGAACAGCTCCAGGGGAGGAAAATAACTAATATTAAAGTAAGAATTAACCCAGATAAGAGAAAAACAGATGAATACCGAAAGTTTCTTTGTTGGCCCATAAGACCAAGTAAGAAGAAAAAGAAACTCAAATAGCAAATCAATACTAGGCCTGGAGATGTAGCTTAGGTGTAGATTTCTTGCTTAACATGTTTAGTTTCAACCCTAGCCCACATAAATAAATAAGCTAAGACACAATCGACTGTAAGGCCAAAAAATCCTTGACTAAATAATTTTAGCAAACATTAAAACAAAGTCACTTAATAATTACTCTTCACATAGTTGTTTGGAGGAAGAGAAGGATTGCTTCTCAATTCATTTTAGTAGATGAGTGTTTTTTTTTTTTATTTATCACTTTTTATTTGGATTAGAAACAAGATTGATTTACATGACAATCCCAGTTCCATAAAGGCTGAGTCAGGTGAAAAATAGAAGAAAGGATATGTGATAGGTAGGGTTTTAGTTTGGGGGTGGTAGGGGAGGAAGAGAGGGAGTAGATAAGTGTTTTATACCCAAATTACTAAAATACATAACACACACACACACACACACACACACACACACACACACACACACACCATGCCCAGTTGCAAACATTTTTCCGTGAATACATACACAAAATTTCTCAAAATATATACAAAATTTCTCTGTCTTTAGGGTTTCTGTTGCTGTGAAGAGAAATATGACTGTGGCGGGCAACTCTTATAAAGGGAACCATTTAGTTGGAGTTGACTTGCAGTTCAGAGGTTTAGTCCATTATCATGGTGGGAGCATGGTAGCATGCAGGTAGACAGGCTGCTACAGAAGGAGCTGAGAGTTCTACATCTTGGCCTTCGGGCAGCAGAAGGAGACTGTATAGCACACTGGACATAGCATGATCATATGAGACCTCAAAACCCACCCCACACAGAGACACACCTCCTCCAAAAGGCCACACCTACTCCAACAAAGCCACCCCTCCTAATATTGCTACTCCCTATGGGCCAGGCATTCAAACACAGAAGTCTATGGGTGCCCTTCGTATTCAAACTACCACACTCCCTTAGCCCAAGGTTCAAGGAACATCTTTTAAAGGGGACAAAAGAATATAAGAGCTTGATGGTGAGTGGAGGACTGTAAAATGCTGTCTTCTGGAAATGCTATATTTGATGCACACTTCAACTCAGAGAAGATGTAGTTGCGTTCAATAGACTTGCAGCAGATCAAGCTAGCCTAACTTTCAGTAGCGGTGGAAAGAGGCTTCCGAGGCCCCAATCCCTAGCTGCTGGGCTAGGGTAGTTAGTTGCTTCTTGATAAAAGAAGTCACTTTTCTTTGGGGATGTAGATGCTGGTAGTTTACTCATATCCTGTTGGATAGTGTCATCACTAGTGGGACTCCTGGAGTTAATGAAATAATCTAGGATGGAGAAATAATTCAGTGGCTAGAGTACTCACTGTTCTTACAGAGAACCAAACACCAGTTCCAAGCACCCACATCTGGCAGCTAACACCGGTCTACAACTCTAACCCTAAGGGTTTTGACATTTCTTCTGGATTCTGGTGACACTTGCATTCACAGGTACCTACCCCTATACCAAGAGACACATACACACAATTAAAAATAAAAATAATACTTTTTAACAAAGACATAACATTAATAGGGAGACAGGTTACAAGGTCTAGGGGGCAGGTGAAAGGAAGTAATGAGGGGGTGTTATAATTAAAATATATTGTTTTCACGTATGACATTTTCAAAGCATAAATATTAAAAATTTTTAAAACTTTACATGAAGAGTATAGAAATAAGATGAACATTTAGAGAATTCAGATATGGAGAAAATCAGCAAGACAGATGTACACAAAACACGGAAATACTAGGAAAGGAAGTTACAATGTTTAAAACTAAATGCCCACTCCAAAAACATCTTAAAGAGCTACACACTTAGAGAACTTTAACTCTTCTGTTTTGAACTGTAGTTCTCATCTAACACAGTTTGTTTGCACTTTCAAAACATAACATCACTAGTAGCATCTTCTCAGTCTTTATGCTTTTACTTTAAAAAATGATTTTGTTTTATAAGCATCAAATGCATCAAGCCTAGCTGGGCAATGGTGGCAAAAGCCTTTAATCTCAGCATTCAGGAGGCAGAGGCAGTCGGAACTCTGTGAGTCCAAGACCAGACTGGTCTACAGAGCAAGTTCCAGGACAGCCAGGGCTGTTATGCAGAGAAACTGTGTCTCAAAAAACTGAACGAAACCAAAACAAAACAAAAAGCTCGTCTTAAAATGACCAGGATATGACAAAATACATTTCTTTGTGGGTTCAAATACATTAATGTTTAAATTTTAAAATTCTCTAAAAAATTTATGTATTGTTTTACACATATGTATATGTGTGCCTGACTGTATGTATGTGGTGTGTGTGTGTGTGTGTGTGTGTGTGTGTGTGTGTGTGTGAGTGTGTGTGTGCGCGTGCATGTGTGCAGGTGTTCCCAGAGTTCAGAAGAAGGCATCCAATTTCCTGGAAGTGGAATTAACAGTTTATGGTCTGCTCTGTGGGTTATGGAACCTGAACCCAGGTCTCCTGAAAGATTATCAAGTGTTCTTTAACCCTGAAATATCTTTCCAGCCCTTAAAATTGATTGACATATATTTTGAGGCAGATAAATAATAGTAGTTAAGCTAGATACGTGAGAGGGAAATTTCAGTCCTTAGGTGAATGAAGATATTCCCAACAAACCAGCTAAGTAAAAATGCATCACTGTAACTGATGGGGAAGATGGGCCTCTGCACACTGAGCTGGATGAAGAAAGTGCGTATTTACGCACCTGCCACGAGGCATGTGTGTGAAACTGTTCTGTGAATGCCTTTCCTTTTGGGATTAGCTTTAACTCCAAAGTTTTCCAAATTAAAAAAAATAGTTGAAAACTTTTATGACTTAAAAGAGGGAAACCATCAGTTTTGATTATCTGAACACTGTGAATATGATTTGGGTTGAAATGACTTATTACATGGAGACTCAATAAATGGAGTGAGTGAGGCAGAAGCCAGATTTAATAAGGAGTAATTTAAGTTCAAGGAATTCGATAAGTAGGAGGAAATAGTTGTGCTGTATTGTCTCCACAGATGGATTAAATTCATGAGGTAAAAAGACAACCACAATGATGCCCAAACCAGGAAGCTAACAAGACAAGCAGCTTGTGCCATTGCAATTAGTGACCTGTCAGGTTTCATACAATGCATGTCTTTAATCTCAAAGCCCTTCCAAGCTTCTACTCCAAAAGCACATTGGGTGAATCCAGATCCATGTGCTACAACTATTCTGAAGTACGGAAAGACAGGCTAGCATACCTAACTGCCTGTTTTGATGCAAATGGCATAATAGTTATTGTGCAAACATGATCACCATATCTCCAGGAAGTAGCTTTTTAATTGTACAGCAGGAGTGTTGTGGTGAGAGAGGGACCCAGAGAAAGCCAGTTTCAGTCATCTTTCAGGCACAGTGATGTTTCATCACTGTGTAAGTTTAAGGCCACATAACTAATCCATAGTAGTATTATGAAGGTTAGTTTATAAGTGTGAAGAAGGCTTGGAATGAATTCACAATCCAAATGTAATGCTATTTGTTCATTTAACAAAAACTCATAACACAACACAACCTCTCAGGTTCAGATGTGAATACTTTAAAAGCATTAGTTTGCTTCATTTTCAATACAAATTGGTTAGATGAGTACTGTAACTTTGCATATGGAGGAGAAACTGTGCAAAAGTTTAAATAACTTGCTGGCAGAACAATCTGAGGTGATTTGTGGTTCAACTGATAAGGTACGGCATGTATCAAGTATAAACAACAATGCTTTGCTTGCTATTGAATTCTGGATAGCAAGTATTATAAGAGAAGATTGGGGGTAGAAATTAAGTGAGATCTCAGAGAGAAATAGAGAGGAAGAGAAGGCAAGAATTCTGGAGGCAGGTATGAGCCTGTCCTCTTTTGGCATATTTGTAAGAGGTTTAAATAAAGCCAGGAAGCACACATTCAGCTGTGAACCCTAAAGTGTTTGAATATGAAACTTAAATGTTTGCAGTAACTTCTAAAGGGAAAAGGCTGATTTATCTCATCTTGAATCACGGAAAATCATATCACCCACTCATAACTAAACTTTTACAATGTGGGAACATATTCCAGCAGATTCATTCCTTGTCACTGAATTAATGGTGGATATGCTTTTTAAATAACTGATTAGTGTAACTCTAATTCAGAAATACTTGGAAAGTCTCGTACATGAGGAAAGCACTGAAGGTTCTAGGAATCACACAGCCAAACAAACTACCCATTGTATCCAGACTCTTTGAGGATAGTAACATATGCTATACTTGTCACATCGGTGCCCATCATAAACCAATGCACCATTCTGTGGCACTGCCATGCTCCCGAGGGAACACATCTTCTACTTACACAGAACTTCAAGGAAGAACGCTTGGAATCAGACAAAACAAACTAGGGAATTCCTCCAAAGCAAACCAGAGGTAGCTGGGTGTCTGTCATAAACATGGAGGCTGAGGGTCCTGCATGGATCTAGAAACAGACGAATCATTTAGTAAAGGAAATGATTTGAACACTGGAGGCAGCAGTTGTTTGGGATGGAAAGGATGCAACAGAAGATATTTTTAAATAGATAGAAAGGGTGTATATATATATATATTATATACACACATAGATAGATAGATAGATAGATAGATAGATAGATAGATAGATAGATAGATAGATAATGGAAATTTCAAAATTCTGGGATCTGACTCCACACATACAAGGTTGAGCAAAAATCTTACCTTCTATTCCTCATCTTCCAAAGTGTAATAACTACAACAATTTGAAAAGCTTTATAGATAAAATTAAAGAATATTGTTTTAAAATATTATACTCATTTATTTTAATAATTTATCACTAACTTAGTCAGTTTTTGTAAAGGTGTATTTCAAACAAAATTAGTTTTGTTGTTTCTCCTCATGCCCCTTCTTTCCAGTCCTGACTCCTCTTAGACTCTATCACCACACAGCCTGACTTATACTTTAATGTCACATCTGACTGTGACTGTTACCCTCTCCTCTTCCCTCTTGTGGCATTTTATCTCGTTTCCTACATCATAATAGTAGGCGTGGCTACAGCTTCCCCTACAATATATAGTTTTCTTCAGTTATTATAAAAGATAAGTTATCCTTTTATTTAGACAGAAAAGAGGAGATGATGGGGAATGTACTGTGTATGTTTATCTTATTGATTGTTAAATAAAATACTGTTTGGCCAATGAGACAGCAAGTTAGACAGGACTAGGAGTCAAAGAGGATTCTGGAAAATGTAGTAGAAAAGTGGTGATCCAAGCAGGAAGTGACATAGCTAGGAGACTCATATTTAAGTGAAGGAGAAACAGAAAGGGTCCTTTTTCCCCGTTCTCCTCCTCCAAAGGCAGGATGTGAGCCTCCGGCAAGGAGGGACGTCAATAAGGCATCTGATAAGGTAAGTCTTATAAAATATATAGATTTATGATAATTAAGACTGAGCTAACAGATGAGAATCCTAGTCATTGGCCAAGCAGCATTGTGCCTAATACAAGTTTCTGTGTATTCATTTGGGTCTAACTTGGGCGGGCGGCTGGCATAAAGCTCACACGTGGTGGTGGAGCTCTGACGGCTTTTGAAGGAAAGATTTATTGTAACACATAATCTCTTATTTACAGACATACAAACATTACAAGTTAGCATCTGCATGGAAGTTGATTTTTATGATTTGTGATGTTATGGTTCATTCCAAAGGCCTTGAGAAGACTCAACCAGTCTGCATCCAGCAAATTTAATATTGACAACAAACTGTAGTGACCTGAAAGGCTAGTAATGACAGCTCTTAGAATAATTATTTGTCAATGAACAAACTTAAAGAAAGGAGATAAGACAGACTGAAAATTATTACCTTTGATTTGTACCAATAATTTCAGAGGTAAGTGGAAACTCTATGTAGTTAAAAGGAATATAATAAATGTAGCATATATTTAACATAAGGAAAAATGAAAATAGTCAGCTGTTCACCATTTGTATGTATTTATTCTTTGACTCCAATTTTATTCCTCTTTATGTGAGCTGAGAATTTCTTTTCTAAGGTTTGCGGCAGGAATAAGTGTGTATGTATGTGTGTATGTGTGTATGTGAGTGTATGTCTCTGTGTGTGTATGTGTGAGTGTGTGTGTGTGAGTGTGTGTGATTGTGTGTGTGTGTGTGTGTGTGTGTGTGTGTGTGTGAGTGTGTGTGTGTGAGTGTGTGTGTGTAGGGGAGGAATAACAAGTTGAAAGAGCAGTAAAACTTGAGAAGCCCTGAAAAGACTTTCCAAGCAACTGTCAAAAGCACGAGAAGCCTTTTTTTATTAACCAGATGCTACCAGGGCCCAAACAACCACAGAGGAAAGCCCTGGCTTGGGGCTCTATGTGGCTTTGACAGTCTTGATTTATGAAACATCTGATTTGTTATTTATTGATCAGAAAGTGATTCTCTTCACCAAGTTTAGACTCAGCTCGATAAAAAACAAGCATGGCTTTCGTTTGGGTACAAGCAGAAAGTGTCTATTGACTTACTGTGTTGACTGTCTTTGATACTATGGCATCCAGATGTTCAACATGTTCACACTTCAGAAACAAAACAAGACAACAACAACAAAAACAACACAAAACGAAAAGCCCTACATGGGTCTTTTCTCCTACTCAAGAAAGAAAACCATTCAAAACATGTTTCCTGAAGGAAAGAACTCATCAGACCCAAACAATAGAATCTGAAACATTGCCTTAGTAGAAAATAAGAGACATTCATTGAATTATTTTTTTATTTGTCCATTTACTGGCTAATGCCTTCTTCGGAACCATGCTTAAGGCATTTGGGATAGCATGACACTGACAGTTTAGATGCACTAGGCAAGAGTGGCATCTGCATTAACAGCACAGTGAGAAAGCACAAGTTCAGTGACATTTTATCAGCATCTCAGAGCAGCAGTAGGCTGTCTTCTTCCCCCACAATATTCAGGCTGCTTTTTAGGCAATCACCCCTCATTCTTGCTATCATAGCCCAACTGCCATTTGCTCTTAGGACGTTCCTTTTCTTTGTTTTCTTCCCCAGTCAGTCCTGTGGAAATCTCAGGACTGTAAATCTGTAAATGTGTTTTCAGGTAACACAAGGGACCTCCAGTCTGATAAGATATACGTGCTTATAATCCAGTTTAAGATATTTAAAAGGTAATGTCTCTGTAACATTGATTGTGCTGTGTGATGATTTTATGTTTTTCCTTTGGCTCTTAAGTTACTGAAAACATGCAACCCTACACTGCCATTTGAGCAATTTATGAATTTTCCTCTTTTCTTTAGTATTTTCAAAACAGGAAAAGTAATGACCATCTCTACTGAAGTCAGGAGGAAAACTGTTTCTTTTCAACAAGATTTCTGGAAATGACTTTGTCCAACGTGGAATAATAAATATATTTAGTGGTAATTTAACCTGTCATCTATTGGGATTTGAAGCAGATTTTCTTTTTCTACTTACTGTTGTCTGAGAAATGAATGTTATTATCACCCTTGGCTTTTATTATAACAAAACAATGTAAGTGAACTTCACATCATGGATTCTGCAGCCACTGTTTCGAGAGCATTTAGGTGTCAGTGTGATAACAACATTCAGCCCAGGTCCATAATGATCTTGCCTGCCATTATCTTCAGTGCTGTCCCACAGGGGTGTCTTCAGAAACAATTCCCCTAGAAACAAGAATTCCCCAGTTTGCACATCTGGATTAAAAAATACAATGGATTACAGTGTTAAGTATACAAGTTGTAGGATTATACAGTGTACATTAATCCGTAGGTCAACCTCTTACAGCATAGATTGGCCTCTGGGAGGCTTTCCCCTGCCAGTCTGGGACTGTGGTTCCTATCCCTAAGACTCATTGAATTGATGTTGGCTTTAGAACAGGCACTCTGACAACAGATAACTTTTAAATGGGTGGTTCATTCTTGCCTCTGTTAACTACCAAGAAAAAAACAATAATCTCAATTTCTTATTCCTGGATGACCTTTTGAAGGGGATGATGGAGGAAGGAATGGTTTCAAAGACAAGTCGAACCAATAGGAGTAGATTTTCATTCTACATTAGAGAAGACTGTCTGGAGAAGGTTCCCTTGTGATTGCATAAAAATATTATCCAAGCTTCAATGTCATTCCTGCATCTCTAGATAATGAGATGACACATTTCCATGTCTCTTGCAAATATATAAACTCTACACAATATTTCTATTTGATACTTACATAGCTTTAGTGAAATAAATTTGGTGGGCAATATAGTACAGGATAGCTTTGTTGATAATCACAGCTGACCACACCCATGCATTCATTTTTCTTTGTGCAGAAAACCCACATTACCAACTTTGTGCCAAAGACAATAACAGCATCACCATGTCATGAACTCTGAAACACTACACAAGTGAGTTTGCGATCTCAACCCCCTACCTTATTGCATCCATTTTTCAGCAATGCAGACTGCACTCCAGGAGGAAGGCCTCTCTCATGATGGGGAAACTGCAATATTATTGATCACTTACTATCTCATTTTGCTACTTTGACATCAGACCTACGACTACATCACCACATCCACACTTTGGAGTTTAAGGGGTGAAGCTTTGCCAGGCTAAGTTTTACATGACTGAAATCAGATTTAGTGAAACTGGGCTTGATTCTGGTTCTTTCTACCCCCCTCCCCTACCGCCATGCCTGAGAAGTAGATGCTATCTGGTACAGCAATATGGAAGGAAAGAAGGCTTTCTAGTATCTTCAGACATAAGAGCTTAAATTTTCACAGAAGTTAAAGGGGAAATGAATTGGGAAAAAGTTAAAAATGAAATACACTCTAAAAATAGTAACATAGTGAAATTACTTAATACTTCTTTGAGCTATGCTTTTCTCATAATTTATCACATAAATACCTCCCAAGACACAGTGTTTGGTATAGGGTCACCCCTTAGCAAGTGTCCTTTGACTACTACGGGATATTCATCTTGGCAACATTCCAAATGATGACCATCTGGAAAGAACAAAGTTCTTTGTTGTGCGATTTGAGAAGGCTGTCTCTGAGTTGGGGATTTCTTTACTCATTACAGTTTGATCTGGAGGTTCAGTGTGTAGAGTGAACCACTGATTAGAGCATGTGTGACATAATTATGTCCTACTTCTAGTGGCAAATTCATGTTTTATAGAATACTTCTAAATTTGGAATTGGTGTGACTCAGAGCTATCATTGCAACTGAAAAGGGCAGCCAAAGGTAGCATGAACCCATGCTAGGTCAATAGATAATGTAAACTTGTAATGATAAGTCTTTCCAACAAAGCCACCTGAGCCCTGTTGCCACGTGGACACTTTCAGCCAGGCCACCCAAGTTCTGCCCGCCACCACATTAAGGTCCCAAGTAACACAGAGAGACTTATTTCAGGTACAAATGTTGCTTGGACAACTGACTAGGATTTCTTACTTGCTAGCTCAGTCTTAAGTATCAACCATACAGACTTATCTTATTGGATGCCAGCTGCTGGCATCTTCTCTTGCCAGGATCACATGGCAGCTCCAGAGCAGAGAGCAGGAGGAAGAGAAAAAGGGACAACTTTCTGTTTGTCCCTGCTTATATATGAGGCTGCCTCTTATGTCACTTCCTCCCTGTATTACAAGACTTCTTTTTACTACATTTCCCAGAATCCTCCTTGACTCATAGTCACTGCCTAACTTGCTGCCTCACTGGCCAAATTGTACTTTATTTATCATCCAATAAGACAAACATATACACAGAGGGGCCTCCCCCATCATAAACTGTTTGAGGGCAGGCCTTTCTACCAGTAAGTTCACCATTTGACAAAACAGAATTTTAAGTCAAATAAACCAATTGCTATTTTCAAGGATGGCTATTTCACTTTTCTTTCTTTCTTTTAATGATGGATTCTTTGACTAGACTTTGCTCTGTGATCACAAAAAACATCCTCTACCTCACCATTTTTCATCCTAAATCTTCAGTGCAGGGTCTAGCATTGTGCAAAAGTTTACAAAACTTTTGTTGTGCTTTGTAAATGTAAAAATATCCCAGTGCAGTTTTCTTTATCCACCGACTTACCATTTTCTGAAACTAGAGACCATGCATGAAGTCCATTTTGTTTCACTCCAAATTCCAAGACCTGGCCCAATTTTCTGGAGATACTAAGCAATTACTCTGTGGTGATGTCTTGTTTGTACTATAACAAATAATGCATGTCTGAAAGATCAGAGGATGGAGCTATCCACTAGTTAACACAAGGAAATCAGATAGGAAGTGATAAAGCTTGGCAGAGAGAGGAATATAGGGCAGGAGGAGAAAGGAGCTTGGTCTTTTTAAGTCTCAGGATTTTGTAGAGGTAAAAACTCTAGAGGCTGACTCTTCTGCTTCTCTGATCTTTCAACTTTCAACTCCTAATATCTGACCCTGGGTTTTTAACATAATAACTATAAATATAAGTTTATTAATAATTATTAAGACCAGTTCCACCTTGTGCTACAAGTCTGTGCAATCAATCCATCATAGCTATTAAGAAGGCCCATTAAAATTAGTAAGCTCTTAAGAACATACAATACATGCTTTTGCTTCCTTGTATGACCTTGTATTCATCATATCACAAGAGACTCACAATCCCAGCTTACTCTCTCCTCAAAGATTACAGATTGTAAAATAATTGTTTAAACTATCATTAATTTTAAACATGCTAAGAAATAAGATTTCTGATAGTAATAACTTCTATCTTCTGAAAGGACAGCATCTGTACCTGAAGAAATTATACCCAAATGAGGCAAGCTTAGTTTCAATTCAAAACTTGAACACTAGAAAACAAATCAGTATAAAGGAGCCAAAAAGCCCAGAAAGTTCCATTTGTCATGTCACATGTTCTATTCCCGTTGAAAATGTCACACAATGAGACATCACATTTATATTCCAGAGAATAGCATTACCATACAAAATTTGATCCATTTTTAAAGAATTTGTGAATTTGATCAAAGGTAAAAATATAAAATAGCTTTTTTTTTGGTAAGGGAAAGGATGAATTCTGCCTGCAGTCAAAACATTCACATTTTAAAGAACAAATTAGCAGATACTGAAGGCATAATAGCATTTTTTTGTGGCATAAATTGGCATCTCTAGTAAATATTCTACATATGAGTGGTGGAAAAACTTTCACAGTCTCAGGCTATTATTAAATATTACCATAAATTGAGAATTAAACTAATCTAAAACATACATCGGATGTCAAGTTAAAAAAAAAACAATGTCATCACAGATTCAAAACATGGCCAGAAAATCATATGGCTTGGAAAGCAAACTAAACTGTAGCGGGGAGAATTCTGTACATAAAGCAGATCACCGACCCTAAGAGACTAAGGCAGACAACAGAGGCAGCTCTGACAGGCTTCCTCCACTTTAATGAAACAAGTTTCAGTAGAAAACTTAAAAGATTAAAAACTCACAACAAAATAACTCCCGTACATTTTTCTTAGGGCTGTCTTCAGAGCCCAGATGAAGCCCAGACTTGGCAGTTCTCCTATAATGGGATCAGAGCAGACAGTCAAGCTAAATGAGACGCTAAAGAACCTGAATTTTCTAGATTAGTTGTCTATCCTGATCAAATAAACTATAGATTGGCTAAATTTCCAGTTCATGATATGCTGGGTACACACACAAATCCCAGCTCTATTTGGCTCCAGAGTAATAATCAATTTCCAGAAATAACACACCCAGCTTCAGCCTATCTTTGCAATACTTCCTTCTTATTATCTTGGAATTATGCTATTTTTCATGGCTTATGAAAATCTATGAAGGGTATCAAAATGGTTCTTTCATATTGAAGATTTATACTGAAATGTATATTGAAATTTATGCTCCTTATTATACTTAACTTATTGACTAGTTCATTATTACACAGTACACTAAAACAGCGTCAGTTAAATGTACAGTTCCTCTGTTACAGCAAGCTACTGGTTTTAAAGAACATGCCTCTCATCTAGTCTCATCTGATGACATCATAAACCACTTAGATTTTCTAAAAGAGAAAAAAAATGATTGCTGATTTTCCTCCTTAAAAATGATTTTGGTGGTTGTGTGAACTATCTTAAACACCTCACCTTTAAAAGCAAACCAGACAGTGAACTATACTTAAGCTCAATACAGAATTATACTAAGTTGTTATGAAAACATGTCAAAGATTGCAGTCTTGTGTTTTCACTAGTTAATATATGATTTCATGCCCTAAAAGTAGTGGCCAGTTGCCTGTAAACAGACAGAGAACAATGATCATTTGCTAACATTGCCATGAACATCAGAAAGCATTTGTTATATTTCCAGCAATGTATTTGAACTTACATAATTCTACCATGAAATGATACCTATTTCTCAGATTGTTTCATTTATTCTTTTTGCTTGTTTTGCTTTTTAACGGAAAAGAAATATTGCAAACTCTACCCCTGCTAAACACTGGGGAGAGGTGAGCCCTATTAATGAGCAAAAGACCCCAAACAAAGGATTCATGCTATTTGACTCTGGCTGACTACTTGAATAGAAGATATTTAATTTAATTGAATTTGGAAAATTTAGAAACTACAGTTTGTAACCCTGAAAGCCAAAAAGAATGAATGGAAAAATAAAATCACTGGGTGTCATCTATGTCACAGGCTCATCTGCTCTCCCAAAACACAATTAACAGAGTCTTAAATCATTTATTGCAACCTCATTGTGTATGATTGACTAACACTGTTATGAGCAAGCCTTGGAAAACATTTGAAGCTCCAACTTTGAGCCATTTTGAGATGAAGGTAAATATTGATAGTACCATGCAGCGTGCATATGAAAAATGCCAAATACATGGGTATAACATTCCCAGGGCAAAGAAGAATCCTGCCCAAAATCTGTGGGAAAATCAAACAACTTTTACAGTGTGAGATAAATCAGACTTCCATTCTTGCTTCATAGTTGCCTTCACTGATGCTTGTGAATGTGAATGTGCAGACCGACATGTATTCTGTTCTGGGTTAGTAACAGAGCAGACAATTCACGGACATTGGTATTTAAAGCCCATTAGTGACAGTATGTGCTGGACATGTAATTTATGGAATCCAATTTGTATGTAGTAACTTCTTGACCACTCAGGAAAAGAGTTACTCTAGGAGCAAAACCCACAACAAAGCTGTTAAAATTTAGTTGAGTATGAAAGAGAGGTTATGGGGCCTGGATGTCACTCTGCGAAGATAATTCCTTTGTTGAAGGATGGCCAAGCATATTATAAAGTGGGAAGAGGTGTAATGAAATGATGTGGGAGGTAAAATAGAAACATTTCTAGAAACAAGAAAAAATGGGCTGGGTGTAGAGTGAGGTTACAAAGTGCTTGCCAGCACACAAATCTCTTGGAGTTCAATCTGCTTCATGGTAAGGCCACAAGTTATCATCTTGGTTCATTTGTTTCTTTATGGGAGGTGGCTTCCCCAGTATTTAGTTCTCAACAGGAAAATGGTTAACCTTTTCTCAAAACTGTGGTAGCAAGTTTTTGAGTTGAGACTTAGGCATCTTAAAGTACCTTCAGGCAATAACATCATATAAAGGCACACTATTTTACAATTAGCAATGTTATAAATATTTAGAATATCCCAGAGGAAAATTAGAAAACAAGTTTAGTTTTTAAAGAAGAGTCAAATTTGTCATTTTTGTACTCAATGCACAGAAATTTTTTCAGGACATTATTTCATATATAACAGTAGATGAAACAGACAGAGTCTATCAAAGTAGCTCATACCTAAGGCAAATCATTTACTCCCATTGATATTTAGGATGCTTAAATACTTACTGACATTACCATATAAGAAGTTTTAGGCTTTGACTATATTGTTATTTCTACTGATGTTACCATAGAAGAAGTTTTAGGCTTTGGCTATATTGTTATTACCTGCCCCAGACAAATACAAACCATGTGACTATTCACTGGCTAGTTGCAAAGCAAAATGGAAATATATAAGGAGCAAACCTAGATAAATTACAAAATAGAAGGGCATAGAGGTTTTCATAAGAATGGTCCCCATAGGTTTATAAATGTGAATATTGTTTCCCAGTTGGTAGACTGCTTAAGAAGGATCAGGTGTGACTTCTCTGAGGAGGTCTTTCACTAGGGGTGAGCTTTGCAGTTTCAAAAGCCTACACAAGGCCCTGTGTCACTCTTTGTTTGTCTTGGGTTTGTGGATCAGATATAAACTCTCAGCTACTGCTGCAGCACCATGCTTCTCACTATGATGGTCATGGACTCACCCTCTGAAACTGTAAGCAAGGCCCCAATTAAATGCTTTCTTTTGTAAGTTGCTTTGCCCATGGGATCTTTTCACGGTGATATAAAAAGCAACCAAGACAGACTGAATGATATGAATTGTCAAACCTATTATTTATTTATTTTCTTTAAATCTTCCACTGTAAGGGGTATACTCTTTGAAATGGGAAAATTACTCTACCAACCTCAAATAAGTTCATGTTGCTGTTGTGGCTAGTTTTATGTCAACTTGAGACAAGCTAGAGTCATTTGGAAAGAAGGACTCTCAATTGAGAGAATGCATCTGCAAGATTTGCCTACATAGGTTAGAAACTCTTGAGGGGAAAAAAGTAGTCAAAACTCTGCCATGGGTTTAATCCTTTCAAAAAGTACTCAAAAATCACACAATTGTGGTTTGTAAACTGGAAGTAAAAGAGAAAGTTATTAGAACAAATGTCTGGAAAAACTTTGGTCTTTGTTTCTGAGGCTATTTGGCTGTAATTCTCACTTTTTTTCTGTAGAGTTGTGAAGTCATAACTATTTCACACCCTCGTTCTAATGGTATTTGCCACCATGCTAATGATATTTGCCTTTTCAGTTCTCAATGTGTTTGTTGATACATGGAGCACAAGGACATCAGAAAGGGGTGTTGGATTGCCTGGAACTGGAGTTACAAGAAGCTATGAGCCATGGTGCAGGTGCTGGACACTAAATCCAGAGACAGCAAATACTTTGAATTGCTGAGCCATCTCTCTAATCCAAATTATTTGCATTTTTAATTTTAATTTTCTTACAAGTAGGTTGGGGCTCTCAGAGGTCCTAGATGGGACATTAAGATGGACTGGATGCAGATACAGCTGTGACAATACAGACCGTCGATTTACACTATTTATTAAAGGTGAATTTTATCTTCAGTTGAGTTGTCACCCTTATCAAAGCAGATCTTTCTCTTTTCAGGAACATTTTTTTCTCCTAAATGCATTATCACTTGTTCCCTACAGTTTTCTTCTAGTGTCCAGGCCTTATAATTTGGAATAAGGGAGAATATAGTAGATCAATTTATTAATAATTAGGAGAAATTTAAGTTGTGGGAGGACGGCATATTACATTGTTATATACTTATTAGTTTACATATTACATTGTTGAATTATTCAATCAATTTTCTCCACTCCGTGAATGGTTCAATGCAATCAGAGTTTTGAAATTATGTATGGAACTCACATTTAAATGGTTACTGAATTGTATTAGTTTATGATAGCATGAAGCTATCTTATTTATGTTTTTGATAAAATTAATTGAGGTATTTTTTAAATTTTCTCTCAATGTTTTTAAAAAATCTCAGATAAAATTTTTCTTGAAAAATTTTTTAATTAGTTTGCCAGTATAGATGGAGAATCAGCTGTAATGATCCAAAGGCCAAATAGTTGTGAAATAGATATTGATAATTGATGAAAAAAATAAATCTCTAGGTTTTTCTATTCTTGTCTCTGAATATAAATATTGTACTTTAAATATGTTTACTATAAGAATAAAACACCATTTTCAGAAAAGAAGTAATGACTTACCCAACCTTGACAAGACATACAGCCACTTTCTAGTTTAGCTTTCAGTCTTATTATTTATAGATTAATCAACTAACTGTATGAATTAGAAGTTCTTTGGAATAGACATTTCAGGCAGCATGGAAGCTGATGATCAGGGAGGAAGCTTCTAGTTCAGTTCCAACTTGCTTTCTCTACACTTTAAAACCTCATTATATGTTGTTTTCAACAGTAGGGTCTTATTAACCAGTTTTATCAGGCAACTGAGAAGAACAGCAAGAGCCTGAATTGTTTTGTTGACCTCCGTGACCAATAATTCATAAGGTGGTTATCTCACAAATGGTACTAGGGTTTATATTTTATAACCTGGTTTTCAGGAACAGCAGCATCTTGACACACAGACTATTTCCCATATAACTCGCTTTTAAACCTTACCTTTCTGTGAATTCTAAGGAACTACAATATTAACCTGCCAAGAATGATGTGTTCCTTGGTGTGATAATGGCATGATTGTCATGGGATTAATCAATTGGCCTTTGGATTCAAGGCCTGCTCTATATCAGGGAATTTATTCCTTGTAATGTACACTTGGTCAAAATCAATTGGCTGGCTCAGGAGACTCTGGAGATCTTGGGTCCTAGAGATGAACTTACTAAGCAAGTAATACCTTCTTAGATTACCTTTCATAGAGCCAACCTGCCTTCTAAATATTTATGTTTATGGCTCTGCATAAATGGTATTCCCAAACTTAATCAGAAACACTTCTCTTTATAATGATCTTTGATGTGGATAGGGACGCAGTGTGGCTGAGAATAATTTACAGTTACGACCTGAAAAGGATAGTCAAACCATGTCATCTAATGCTCAGGGTACTGAAGTATAGGGAGCAGAATGATTGTAAGAGATGGGAGGTAGGGGGTCTGGGTGTGAAATGCTATCCTCAGGCATGATATAGACAATGAGTTATGGTAGTACAGATGCCTTCGGTGTCTGTAATAGGCCTACATAAAATGGATCATATCAATAATAAGTTACGGATTGCAATGGGACTGATGGAGCCTTGTTTTTCCCTATTAAGTTATTGGCTACTGATGGCCTCTAGGGAAGGAACAGTCATTGTCTCCAGTTGTGTACCTAGAGGAGCCCCACAGAATCCAAGGGATAGTTTTACATCCATGGACATACAAATGATCTTGGTTAAACTCAGGAAATCTCAAAAAAGACAGGAATATAAGAAAATGATGACCGGAAAGGGGCAGTAATAGGGGATGGGGTACTAGAGATGGTGTGGTTTACAGTGATCACAATGTACTATATATACACAGGGATGAAACTGTCAAAGAATGCAATCAATAAGTTATAAGCTGTTTTTCAAAATAGACAGGAATGTTTTTAAACTATGCTGCCTTTTTCTATTTTTTCTGACATTAGATTCTGCAGATGTTATTGTGAGCTTAAAAAGAAAACCACATGACTTTCACAGCAAAGGACGGATGACATGGCACTCCCCTTCTATCTTAGTGAGCCTTCCTTGGCAACTCAAAGTGGAAACCTGCAGGGTAACCACAGGAGGTAACACCTTCCTGGATCAATATTTGTGCATCAGACCTCATAAGAATGTTTTGTAAGGTTCATAAATAAAGGGCTTTTTCATTTCTCCTGACTCAAAGTAAATTCAAAGACATTTGACTGGCAAGCGATTTGCCTTCTCTGGAGCAAGCAACCTACTAAAGGAAGGCTTTAAGTTCATCAGTTAAAGGCAAACATTCAGTGGAAAGAATGGTAGAAGCATTTCTGATCGAGGGTCTTTCCTTTCTAGTTAATTGGTAGTTTCATACAAATTGTTTCATAGCAAACAAAATCAAATACAATCATTTACAAAGTGTCAAGTTTGACTCAATTCCACTTAACACTCATTAAATATCTAGGCTTCATGGAGTACAATAATGCTTTGGGCTGCCTCTGATATGATGAAGAAAACACAAACTTGGTGCTTTAAGGAACCAATGTTCTGTCGAGGAAACATGGACAACATTAAAATAAGTCAGTCAATCAATCAATCAATCAATCAACCAATCAACCAATCAATCAGTCAATAAATGTTGTAGAGTTGTATTTATTGAATGTGTAGATTTGTCAAATTACAGCACAAGGAAGCTCCAGTGAGGTAGACCATGGATAGGAGGTATTTTTAACTTCTACCACACCTCTGGGTAGAAGAGACCTGGAAAATGATAAAGAATGTAAAACTTATGTGGTTCAGAAGCAGAGCAGCCAAGTTCAGTAAGAGCTGTTAATAGAGATGGATGGGATTGGATTAAGTATCATTAATATTGAACAGAAAGATGACCTCCAGCCTGCTAATACAGTCTTCAGGTCTGATGATATTTGACATCAGGGGACTTGAAGAAAGAGAGTTTGACAATGGCAGGGGTTGCAGTGGGCCTTGAGGTTATTTATATGATTGCAGTATGGGTAGCACTTTGTTAAGGGGATTCATAGATTAAACTGTCTCAAATAATAGTACAGTGTTTCCTAATGAGATGGAGACTGACCTTGAAAATCTACTGTACCGAAATTCTCCAGTTTCCTCACAATAAACTACCTAAAAAGGGTCATTGAATCTTGGCCCAATGAAGCTTATTCCAGAGATACATAAGTGATTAAACATTAGGAAATCCATTAATATAACCCATCATTTAATAAAGAAAACGAAAAAAAATCACCTCCAAAGATGCCAAAAATGCATTTAATAAAACTCATCACCTCAGTAACTTCATAGTGTTTGAAGTTGGCCAATGCCATCTGAAGCAAATGGTCAAGGTCATGAATAATAAGAGCAGCTGGCATCCGTTAGCACCAGTAGGACACGGCAGCAGTGAGAAGGTTCCTGATACTATTCCTCACTCACGTCTAGATTATCCTGTCAAATCACAGGGAAATATCAGGGTATTTCAAAAACTGGAGGATTCGAAAAGGTAGCCCACATGCTTTCATTGAAATTGCCACAGCCATGAAAGGCAAGGAGCAGTTGTGGCACTTACTGACTGGGGCTGGCTGATTAAAGAGCAATGCGGAGACTGTGCTTTCGGTGTGGGAAAGACAGTGAAGGAACTGCTGGAATCTGGAGAACATTGTCATTGACGCCATGCTAATGTGACACTTGGTTGCCATAAATGCCCCCTGGTTACGAGACACTGATATTGGAAAAAGTGGAAGAATGTAATAGAATTCTCTTTATCATATGGATTTTTTTGTTAAAGATTAAAGTTAATTCAAAAATACATTTTAAAAATCATCATTCTGCTGCACACTTAAAACTGGCCAAATTATATGTTAAGTATACCTCAACACAGCCAATTATTCAAACGATGTGGTTCTCTTATTTGCCTATTAGATATACATTTTAAAATATTTATAGATGACACGATATCCATGATTTGTTAAATTATTTAAATCTAATATATATATATATATATATATATATTGAAAATTTGATGACTGATACAGTATTTGGCTTTAAACATTGTCTCAGATGTTATGAAAGTGTGGTATTTCCTTAAAAAGTCTTAAAATAGTCACTGAATGTTTTATTTTGCACAGCTTTCTAAAATAATTTTTACTGTAAGTGGCTTACAAGTGCATATATTCTAGCAAACATTTGTCTCACATGTAAATAATCTGATCTAGAGGTAGATGGCATATTAATAGTGAGTGAGAAATGTGTGTTGTAGAAAGAACATTGAGAAAGCTTGGACATTATTCATGTCATGTGTCTTTGTAAAAAAAAAGTGTATGTTTCTTTTTAAAACTCACATCTCAATAATTTAATCAACTAAAAAGAGAATTAGTAAGCCAATTTTTATAAAATTTACCAAAGGAAATCTTTGCTTGAATCATCTATAAGAGCTTGTTTCTACCTAAAAGAAGCACACACATTGTTAAAGCTGTTTGGTTGTGGTTGCTGTTGCATTTAAAGATAGGGTCCACTGATTCTGGCTGGCCTACAGTCTGCTGTGTAGACCAGTTCAAACTCATATTCCTCTCTCTCTGCTTTTCAAGCCCTGAGATTAAAGGTGTGCTCCACCAAACCAGTCCAGGATGCTTCTTTGAAAGGAAATGGAAAGTTAGTTTTCTTTTCAAAGTGTTAATACAATCAGTCATTTCTACCTTTCCTTTACTCCCTATAAACTCTCCTTGCTCTCTTTCAAATAAGGGCTTCTTTTCATGAATTGTTGTTTCACACACACACACACACACACACACACACACACACGCACGCACGCACGCACGCACGCACGCACGCACGCACGCACGCACGCACGCACGCACGCACACACTCACGCATGCACGCATGCTCACACACACACACAGCCTGCTCAGTCTTTATAATGTTACTTGTATGTATATTTTGAATGCTGATCATTTGATGTTGTAAAACCAGTTGGTGATCTCTTCAGCATCACTTAGTTGCTTGTAGTTTGGTGTAGGGTTGAACCCTTTTTGGCTTTCCCCTGTTCACTTTGACATGTCTATTGGTGTCCTCATTCAGCTCCTATTTAGGCCATCACAGTGAGACATTGTGGCTATGCTTTCTGACATTACTAGAAGATAAACTTCTTGAAGATGCATCTCTCTCAGTTTCATTCAGACTTTAGAAACTTCCTCATGCTATGAGAGCCACATGAAACAAACTGGATTTACATGTGGACCTTTTAGTCACAGTCTTATGAAGATTTAATTTGGGCTTTAAAGACAGACCTGTGATTAATCACATCCAAATTCAAATTTAGGAGGGGCAAAAAATTAGTTCCTACATCAGAAGAAGAACAGCAGCAACAAAAACGGCAACAGAAACAACAACAGTAACAAGAACCAGAAGAAACCAGCTCATTGTAAAGGTTGTTGCATCCTGTTGGGTTGTCTTGTTTTGCGTGTACATTAGGTAATCATTGTACCTGTGTGTTGTTTTAAACATGGATTTGCTTTCGCAAATATTGTGAACTATATAACCCAAATACAAGGATATCCATTTGCATAATTTTCCTGCAATGACAATTTTACTCCATTATGGTTGAATAACAATAGATTTTACTCACTGAGCCATCTTGCCTGTTCCTCTCCCTGCCCCGCCTCTACTCCTCCCCATCCACTTTTCTCCTCCTGCTCTCTTTCTTTCTCTTTCTCCTTTCTCTCTCTGCCCCCAACAATGAAGATAGTAAAATCATCTTGATTCTAGGATCCAAATCTTCACCAGTCCTAACAATGCAGTAACACACTACAAGCCTCCCAATACTTGGGATGCTCAGGTAGCAAGAGGCAGCAGTGTTTCTGGAAGCATCAGATGTTATTGAATTCTGATGTTCCATAGGCTTATCATGTACCTGTGAATTCACCTCTCTGAACTTTATTTCCATGTCTTCATTTGCATACATTGCAACCAAACCCATTGTGGTTCTCTAATGGATGCATAAATTGTCATACAAATACCCAGAAGACTGCCAAACACTCTGGAGCTCAGAAGTTATAAATGTCTCTTCCATTCCTGATGCCTTTTCATTCTCTGCTCCCAAACAAGCACTAGACACATCCTACAGCCACAAGTCAGACTCTTATATACTCAGCAGTTCTCTTTTATTTGTGTACTTGTCCTGTGTTTCCACTTTTGGGAAGGATTGCTTTCATAAGGTCAAAGGGGATATTTCCCCCATAGTATAATTATTTGAAAGTAGGTGGAGATGATGGACATTTATTTGTTCTGTGTATATATGTAGGTGGACATATGCTTACCACAGTTTGGAGGCCAGAGGTTGGCTTGATGGAACTGATTCTCTCCGTCCAGGATATGGGTCCTGGGGTTTGAACTCAGGTGTTCAGTCTTGGCAGCAAGTGATTTTACTCACTGAGATATCTTGCATGCCCAACTTTCCTTCTTTCTGTCTTCCCTCTACATGCCTTGCTTCTCTGCCTACACAAATCCACTTACACTGTTATTATTTGTTCCACAATTGAGTAAATTTCTGTTTTATTGATCATCTTTCATTTACATACCAATCTACACAAATGTCCACTTACTGTGATACCATTTACGTATTATGAATACCAGGTAGCATTATTAAAGTTTTTAGCAACTTGATTTTCTCTGGGGCTTATGCATAAATAAGTATAAATCTAACTGATCTCACAAATTCCCTCCTATACAATAAATTAAAGAAACTAACATTTATTGAGGGCTTATTATTTATCAAGCTTTTAATATATATTACCTAATTTGATTCTTTCAAAAGATATGGAAGTATTGCTGTCAGCATTATTACTCTCCACTTAGACAGTGAGAATTCAAACAAGCTTTTTCCTGAAGGTCATCTTGTTGGTTGTTAGTCTCTGGTCCAGGGCAAATCTGAATGGACTGCCATGCTTCTTGAGTTTAAAAATAAATAAGAAAGCATAACCAAGCATCAGATTATGCCAGCACTCAACAATAGTTGCATTTCTATAAGCACAGTTTCTCAACTCCATAACCCAAAAGAACATGGAAAGGGCAGTGTGCAGAACTCCACTGGTGGAGCTCCTCCAAGCTCACAGTAAATGTTGGTTTGGTTTTTGAATTGCCATTTGAAGAAGTATTTAAGGAAATGTGGGATGGATGGTCAGATGCACACAAGGATAAAAAATACTGGCAAAGAAAAGACAGAAGTAAGCACTTCAAGTTTGCCAGCAACAGGTCAAAAATACCAAGGCCAACCCTAGAGGCTGCTCTACCCTTCCATCTTCATCTGCATGTATATAGTTTCTGCTTTTCATTTTCCAAATCCCTTCTAGTTATTTACCCACCCCCCGACACCGGAATTGACTCAAAAGGGGGAATAAGATCATTCTGTAGGCTGAATGTCTTGTGGAGCAAAGCAGAGACTAAGCCTTCTGACCTGAGTTGAAGTCCCCAAACCTACACAATAGATGGAAGCTCAAGCTTATCCTCTGACCTCCACATGCACACCAGAGAGTGGGTACAGGTGCAACACACACACAGTAAGAGCCATCAGAGAGCATATATACATGCAATGTACACACATAAACACACACACATGAAACACACACACACAAACACACACATTAAGAGCCCATCAGAGAGCACATGCACATGCAATACACACACAAACCTGCACATACACACACACAGCAAGAGCCCACCAGAGAGCATGCACACATGCAACACACATATAGTAAGAAAAATTAAAGATGATAAAAATGATTCATAATAAAAATATTTTAAACTTACTCTGATCATAAAATGATACCTGATATTCATTACAAAACCATGTATACATGTATAATTCTAATGAATTAACAAAAACACATGCACACACTCTATATATATATATATGTGTGCACACAGATATATATGGTAATATGTACATATATATATATATCAATTACTAAAGACAGGGATTATACATTATTAGTTTTTTTCTTCTTAGCAACACCTGCAATTTCTAAACTGTCAATAAAACACACATAATATCTTTGCATTTTTTTATTTTTTATTCTTATTTTTTAGCTTATATATGTATATATTTATATTTATATAAATAGAGCAATAATGTCAATATGTTATGCATCAATAGCAGCAACAGCTTTTCCAGGTTCTGTAGTCCTTTGAATAAAATTGTAGAGACATCCAGCACACTCCATTTAAAAAAAACAAACAAAAACAAACAAACAAACAAACAAACAACAACAAAAAGTAAAAAAAACAAAATAGCAGAAGACAGCACAGTTCTGTTACTCTTGTGGTACTTGGAACCATTTTTTTTTTAAACTAGTTTCTCAGTCATCATCTGGGAGGAAACCATTCTGAGAAACATTGTTAAAAACAGCTCTGATAAAGCATGGTCACTACTGTGTATCATAAAGCAGGTCCACATATGAGTGAGAACATATCATGTTTGTCTTTTTGTGATTGGGTTACCTTGCTCAGAATGGTTTCTTCTAGTTCCATCCATTTTCCTGCAAATTTCAAGATTCCATTGTTTTTTTTTCTGCTGAGTAGTACTCCATTGTGTAAATGTACCATAATTTCTCTATCCATTCTTCGGTTGAGGGGCATCTAGGCTGCTTCCAGTTTCTGGCTGTTACAAATAATGCTGCTATGAACATGGTTGAACATAAGTCCTTGTTATGTGAATGTGCTTCTTTTGTGTATATGCCTAGGAGTGGAATTGCTGGATCGTGTGGTAGACTCATTTACATTTTCTTGAGGAGTCGCAATACAGATTACCACAGTGGCTGTACAAGTTGGCACTCCCACCAGCAGTGGAGAAGTGTTCCTCTTTCTCTGCATCCTCTCCAGCATAAACTGTCACTGGTATTTTCGATTTTAGCCATTCTGACAGGAGTAAGATGGTGTCTCAAAGTTGTTTTAATTTGCATTTCCCTGATGACTAAGGATGTTGAACACTTTCTTATGTGTCTTTCAGCCATTTTAGATTCCTCTATTGAGAATTGTCTATTTAGTTCTGTACCCCACTTTTTAATTGGGTTGTTTGGTGTTTGGGGGACTAGCTTCTGAGTTCTTTGTATAGTTTGGAGACCAGCCCTCTGTCAGATGTGGGGTTGGTGAAGATGTTTTCCCAGTCTGTGGGTTGCTGTTTTGTCTTGCTGACTGTGTCCTTTGCCTTACAGAAGCTTCTCAGTTTCAGGAGGTCCCAATTATCAATTGTTGACCTCAGTGTCTGTGCTACTTGTGTAATGTTCAGGAAGCAGTCTCCTGTACCAATTAATTCAAGGGTATTTCCCACTTTGTCTTCTAATAGGTTCAGTGTCTGGATTTATGTTGAGATCTTTGATCCATTTTGACTTAAGTTTTGTGTAAGGCAATAGGCGTGAGTCTAGCTGCAGTCTTCTACATGTCTGCACCCAATTATGCCAGCACCATTTGTTGAAGATGTTCTCTTTGTTCCATCGTATAAGTTTGGATTGTTTGTCAAAAATCAGGTGTTCATAGGCATGTGGGCTAATATCAATGTTTTCAATTCTATTCCATTGGTCTACCTGTCTATTTTTGTGCCAATACCAAGCTGTTTTCAGGACTATAGCTCTGTAATAGAGCTTGAAGTCAGGGATGGTGCTGTCTCCAGAAGTTCCTTTATTGTATAGGGATGATTTGGCTATCCTGGGTCTTTTGTTTCTCCATATCAAGTTGAGAATTGTTCTTTCAAGGTCTGTGAAGAATTGTGTTGGGATTTTGATGGGGATTGCATTGAATCTGTAGATTGCTTTTGGCAAGATTGCCATTTTTACTATGTTGATCCTACCTATCCAAGAGCATGGGAGATCTTTCCATTTTCTGGTATCTTCTTTAATTTCTTTCTTTAGAGACTCAAAATTCTTATGGTACAGGTCTTTCACTTTTTTGTTAGTGTTACCCCAAGGTATTTTATGTTGTTTGTGGCAATTGTAAAGGGCGATGCTTCTCTGATTTCTTTCTCCACCAATGTGTCGTCTGTGTATAGTAGGGCTACAGATATTTTTGAGTTAATCTTGTATCTTGCTGAAGGTGTTTATCAGCTGTAGGAGTTACCTGGTTGAGTTTCTCGGGTCACTTATGTAGACTATCATATCATCTGCAAATAGTGAGAGTTTGACTTCTTCCTTTCCTATTTGTATTCCCTTGATCTCCTTTTGTTGTCTTATTGCTCTAGCTAGAACTTCAAGGACAATATTGAAGAGGTATGGAGAGAGTGGACAGCCTTGTCTTGCCCCTGATTTTAGAGGAATTGCATTGACTTTCTCTCCATTTAATTTGACGTTGGCTGTTGGCTTGCTGTATATTGCTTTTATTATGTTGAGTTATGTTCCTGTTATCCCTGATTTTTCCAGGACCTTCATCATGAAGGGATGTTGGATTTTGTCAAAGGCTTTTTTGGCATCTAGTGAGATGATCATGTGATTTTTTTCCTTAGTTTGTTTATATGGTGGATTACATTGATGGATTTTCGTTTGTTGAACCATCCTTGCATCCCTGGGATGAAGCCTACTTGATCCAGATGGATGATTTCTCTGATGTGTTCTTGGATTCGATTTGCCAATATTTTATTGAGAATTTTTGCGTCAATGTTCATGAGGGATATTGGTCTGTAGTTCTCTTTCTTAGTTGTGTCTTTGTGTGTCTTGGGCATCAAGGTTATTGTGGCCTCATAGAAAGAGTTTGGTAATGACCCTTCTGCTTCTATTGTGTGGAATACTTTGAGGAGAATTAGTATCAGCTGTACTTTGAATTTCTGGTTGAATTCTGCATTGAAGCCATCTGGTCCTGGGCTTTTTTTGGTTGGGAGACTTCTAATGACTGCTTCAATTTCATTAGAGGTTATAAGTCTATTTAAGTTGCTTATCTGTTCTTATTTAATTTTGGAAAGTGAAATCTGTCCAGAAAATTGTCCATTTCCTTTGGATTTTCAAATTTTGAGGAATATAGGTTTTCAAAGGATGACCTGATGATTTTCTGGATTTCCACTGTGTCTGTTGTTATGACCCCCCTTTTCATTCCTGATTTTATTAATTTGCATGTTCACTCTTTGTTGTTTGGTTAGTTTGGATAAAGGTTTGTCTATCTTGTTGATTTTCTTGAAGAACCAACTTTTTGTTATATTGATTCTTTGTATTGTTCTCCTAGTTTCCATTTTATTGATTTCAGCCCTCAATTTGATTATTTCCTGGCATCTGCTCCTCCAGGGTGTATTGGCTTCTTTGTTTTCAAAAGCTTTCAGTTGTGCTGTTAATTCTCTAGTGTGATTATTCTCCTGTTTTTTCATATGGGCATTTAGCGCTATGAACTTTCCTCTTAGTACTGCTTTCAGAGTATCCCATAGGTTTGGATATGTTGTGTCCTCATTCTCATTGAATTCTAGGAAATCTTTAATTTCTTTTTTTATTTCTTCCTGGACCCATGAATTGTGCAATTGGGTGTTACTTAATTTCCATGAGATTGTAGGTTTTCTGTAGTTCTTCTTGTTGTTGAATTCTAATTTTAAAGCATAGTGGTCTGATAAGACACAGGGGATTATTTCAATTTTTTTGTACCTGTTGAGGTTTGCTATGTTGCCAAGTATGTGGTAGATTTTAGAGAAGGTTCCATGTGGCGCTAAGAAGAAGATAAATTGTTTTGTATTTGGGTGGAATGTTCTATAGATATCTGTTAAGTCCAATTGTGCCATAACTTCTATTAGTTCTTTTGTTTCTTTGTTAAGTTTCTGTCTGGTGTTCCTGTCTAGTGGTGAGAGTGGGGTGTTGAAATCTCCCACTATAAGTGTGTGAGGTTTTATGTGTGTTTTGAGTTTTAGTAATGTTTCTTTTACAAATGTGGATGCTTTTGTATTTGGGGCATAAATGTTCAGAATTGAGACTTCGTCCTGATGGATTTCTCCAGTGATGAGTAGGAAATGACCTTCTTCATCTCTTTTGACTGATTTTAGTTTAAAGTCCAATTTGTTGGATATTAGGATTGCTACCCCCGCTTGTTTCTTGGGTCCATTTGATTGGCAGATCTTTCCCCAACCTTTAATTCGTAGGTACCGTCTGTCTTTGAGGTTAAGGTGAATTTCTTGTAAGCAGCAGAAGGAAAGATTCTGTCTTCTCTTCCATTCTGCTAATCCGTGTCTTTTTATAGGGGAGTTAAGACCATTAATGTTGATGGATATTAATGACCATTGATTATTGTTCATTCTTGTTTGTTTTTGATTTGGTGATGGTGGCAAGATTATGTGTGGGATTCTATCCCTTTTTTCTTTTGACTGTTGGAAAATTGGGATTATCTATTGCCTATGTTTTTCTGGTTGTAGTTAACTTCCCTGGGTTGCAGTTTACCTTCCAGTACTTTCTGTAGGGCTGGTTTGGTGGATATGTATTGTTTGAATCTGGTTTTATCATGGAATATTTTGTTTTCTCTGTCTATAATGATTGAAAGCTTTGTTGGGTATAGTAGTCTGGGCTGGCATCCATGGTCTCTTAGTGTAGGTAGAATATCGATCCAGGACCTTCTGGCTTTCAGAGTTTCCAGGGAAAAGTCAGGGGTGATTCTGATAGGTTTGCCTTTATAGGTTACTTGACCTTTTTCCTTTGCTGCTCTTAATATTTTCTCTTTGCGGTGAATGCTTGATGTTTTGATTATTATGCACCGAGGTGACCTTTTTTTTTTTTTTTTGGTCCAGTCTATTTGGTGTTCTGTAAGCTTCTTGTATTTTCATTGGTATGTCTTTCTTTAGGTTGGCAAAAGTTTCTTCTATGATTTTTTGAATATGTTTTCTGCACCTTTGAGTTGGATTTCTTCACCTTCTTCTATACCTATTATTCCTAGGTTTGGTCTTTTCACAGTATCCCATATTTCCTGGATATTTTTTGTTAGGGATTTGTTGGACTTGAGATTTTCTTTGGTTGATGAATCTATTTCCCCTATTGTGTCTTCAACTCCTGAGATTCTGTCTTCCATCTCTTGTATTCTGTTGGTTATGCTTACATCTGTAGTTCCTGATCGGTTATCCAGCTTTTCTATTTCCAGCATTGCCTCAGATTGTGCTTTCTTTATTGTCTCTATTTCAGTTTTTAGGTCTTGAACTGTTTCTTGTATCTTTTGGTTTGTTTTGTCTTCAATTTCTTTAAGTGATTTTCTCATGTCCTCTTTGAGTTCCTCTATCATTTTCCTGAAGATGTTTTTAAGGTTATTCTCTTCTGGTTCATCTGGATCGTGATGTTGAGGTCTTATTGGTGTATGGTTCCTAGTCTCCATTGGTGTCATATTGGGTTTTCTGTTGTTGGCTGTGCTTTTACCTTGCCCTCTTCTCATCCTTTCTTCTGGTGGGTGTAGCAAGTGTTTCTTGTTCTCCTGATGGGTGTGGGACCACGTTTCCCTTCTGGTAGATGCAAACAGATCCAATA
Source organism: Cricetulus griseus (assembly GCF_003668045.3). NCBI lineage: Eukaryota > Metazoa > Chordata > Mammalia > Rodentia > Cricetidae > Cricetulus > Cricetulus griseus. Next base: position 11,052,898 of record NW_023276806.1, on the reverse strand, counting down.
CTCTGAGGTTGGTTCTCTTCTCATGGATGGAGGTGTCACTGTTACCTGGGTGTTGGCAATGTCTGGGCGTGCCAGGTCCCGCTGGGAGGGCAGTTGGAGGCAGAGCTGTCAGTGGGCCTCGGGGTGTCGGATCCCGCTGCCGAACTCCGAACTCTGTATGGGCACTTGTGTCAGATGACTCTGGGCAGTGATGACGAACCGGAACTGGAAACAGTTCCTGGGCTGACAGATGGAAAATGATAGAGGAACTCTGGGCTGCCTCTCGGTGTTCGGTGTTCGGAACCCACTGCTGCCGCCAAACTGGGTCTATCTTTGCATTTTTAAGGATTGTTAATGTTGAAACATAACTTGGGTAATTTCTCTGGACATTAAAAATATGTGATTCTAATCACCAATCACACCTGACCACTATTTTCTCTGATACTTATTTATTTGAACAAGCAAAATACTTCACTTTATGAAAAAAATCAAACAATGAAAATTATTTCTACAGTGTTTTAGAAAAATTATTTTTCGTTTCAAAATGTACCCTAATCTACTGAATGTTTAATTACATGAAATGAATTTGGTTAATTACACTACTTTTTCTATAAGGCTATTAAAATATCAACTGACATTTCTTGGGAAGCTTACAATATCCATTTCTACATCAAATACCTTCCCCCCATCAATGTTTCCAAGCTGGTAAAGAATTTTCTCTGTGGAGTAAAATAAAATGGCAGATTTCATTATTTTAAGTTTCCCTTTTAATTTGCATCCTGAAAGAAGTGTTCCTTCATTCCAATTCATGAGTTTTCTCGTTTGCATTTAAGTTCATGACAGTACACTTAAACTATTCCATCACATCTACCTCTTCTGGGGAATTCTGACATCTTTCTCTAGCATGCGTGTATTTTTCTGTGGTTCTTTCTTTTTAAATTCAGTAGCAGATCATCAAGTCTTTGAAGATGGCATCCCTGGCAGTTGTCAAAGCAGAGAGCCCTGCATGTTTCCAAACACAACAGATGTTCCTCCAGTGACGTGAGTGTGTCTATTTAATGAATGGAGGCAGAATTAATCAAGTTATGTTTCTGTATTCATTAAATTATTCATGTAGATTAGGTTCCAATAGCAACAGATATTGTACTCTGAAACTTATTAGCAAATTATTTGAAGACCTTAAGTCCTAGAAATACAAGTGAAAACATCTTTCCAAGAGAAAGCCCAGGAACTCTAAATGAGAATAGAATACTTCTAAATAATGGTGTTTCCCAATGATTGTCTCTGTTGGATGAATATTTCATAATCATAAGTCACTGAAGACTTTTGTAATACTTGATCATATATATGCACATACTCTTTCATCAATATTAAGTATACTTATTACGTACCAACACTAAGTTTGGGTTTCTGATAATCACACAAGGAATTCTGGATACAGTAAGAGTACCTGTGAAATAGTTAAAAATACCTTAGATGTTGTGTATTATCATTAATAATATCATGTGTCATATTAGTGACCATGAAGCCATGTGCTTTTACTGTTTGATTTGAGTTTACTTGGCTCTCCAGTACAAGGAGTTTTCTTTTTTGAGTGAGACAGCTTTGAAGTAAATGAAGTATTTCTGCTACATTCAATATGTGTATGTAGTGAAGAGTCATAATTATTTAGGTCTCATTGTCTTATATACAGAGGAAGATGAAGCTATGTATATATTTTTTAAGTTGTGGAGGGGAATCAATAAACAGCTATCTAAAGTTTGAATATAAAATGCATATGTATAAAGATACTTTCCATTTTGTTTTTTTTATTAACAGATATTATACACAAACCCAATGTCAATCAGTAGAAAATTAGTAAACATAGTAAAAGAGAAACAAAAAATCATAAAATTATAAGAAGGAAAAAACTATGAGTTGATTGATATGCAATTACCTTTGTGTAGAATATTATACAAAATTACATTTTAGAAGGGCATCTATTGTATACAAGTAGGAATAACATGTATTAATTGAGCCCTTAGTTTTTAATATGTAAAATTAACATTATATTAAAAGTTAGTCATTTTTCTAAGGATTTATTAGTTTTTAAGATTAGGGAATGTTTCTTACAACTATGTATTATACTAGAATGTTGATTTATTATGAGCATTGTTTGTATTCCTTACAGACATTTTTATTATTTGTAATCATTCTTGAAACACATAGCTAATGAATTGCAAAAATTATTATTAGCATATATTTGCAAATATGGGAATATTCAAAAGCTGATTTCACATAACTACCTATTTTAGGGACTATTACAATGGAACCAGGGAAATCTTGATCACTTGTACTGTGATGATGAGTTAAGAATAGGTGAAAGCAGGTGTTAAGAGGGATACTATTTCAAGAATCTTACTGGGAATCAAGTGTATAGTTTTTCTACTCTACTTAAGGTATAGCTTTAAACTAAAAGATTAGGTAACAAGAGCAATATAAATGAAGGTCTGGTTCTCTAGATGCTGACCTTAAAGGTTATTTCAACTTTAGAAATTATGTTTTGACTGAAAAAGTGTGCGAAAAATCACGGGTTTAGGAATTACTCTTGTAGGGTATGCTGTAGCCACGCCTGCTTAGGGGCTGGCTACAGGTGTGCCAGACCATGCCTGCGAGGGTGACATAGGCATGTGGAAGAGTGAGGGACGCTTAAGTGGCTTTTGCTTTCATCTCCTGCTTGCTGTTCTTACTCCTGCCCACCCTATTGAATAACCTTGTATTTTTACCTGGCTGCGTATTGGTAATTTCCCACATTAACTCTCAACTTGGCCATTAATGAGAATGTTTTTGAAATAGAGTATTTCATGTATAATTTTTGGAGAATACCTGCAAATATCAGGCTGTTTTGGTGTGAATGTGAAATGTCCCCTACTGTCTCTTATGTGGGACCATTTGGTCGCCAGGTGCTAAAGCTGTTGGGCGAACTTGAGAATATGGAGTTCAGCAGTTGAGTAGAGTGTGGAAACCTGTTTTGAGGATCATATGAGGGCTCCACTTCCGGTCTATCTCTGTTTTCTGCTCTGCCAAGATGTCAACAAGTAGCATTCTGTACCTGGGCCCCAAGCAGCCATAAACTAGGCCCTAACTTCCCTGCCATGAAGATTTGGAGTCTCTCAAAACTTTCAGTATTTTATCTAATTTTGAGGAGAGAAGCTAGTGCACAGACTTACATTCATTCCATCACTCAAAAAAGAAAAAAAACTAACTGCGGTATATTTTTAAATAAAATTAAGACTATTACCTCCTTTGCCATACCAAATACAAATATCATATATAAATAAGTGGGTATCTATCCTGAAATGGGTAATTAAAAGAGAATATCTAAGAACATTCTGTTTTCTTATATACCCTGAAGTTGGAAAACTACTAGAATTTTAATATGGAGAATAAATAAATGTAAAGATTTGATACTTAACATGAGTATTATAATTAACATAATACTTTGTGTGCTGGAAATTTAGTAAGAAAAAAGTCTATTAATTCTTTTTATCACAAAAGAGAGGCACAACTTTTAGATGATAGCCATATTAATTTACTTGAATGCAGTAAAGTTTTATTATGTGCAAATATATAAAAATCATTGTGAAATCCTTAAATATACACAAACATCCATTATTAATTTGGAATATTTTCTATTTCCACAAATAAAATAATTTCATTGTAGTATTTCTGTAGAATTCCGAGCTATTTGCTTGTTAGACATGAAAGTGCAGGAGACACTTCTGCTTTAGGAAAACTCACTGCATCAAAAGTCCACTTATATTACTTAATCTTATGAATGCGTCTAGGAAGGAAATTTGTTAAATGTTTGAAAATCAATATTTGTATTTAAGATGTAAATTCTGCAAAACTTTGAGGGATAAACAAAATTTTGGAGGCCTAAGTATATTGTGAGAGATTATTTGCAAACTGAATATTTTTCACATATTTCACACACACAATTTCTATAGGAATGCTTACTTAGACTACTCTAGACACCTCCCTTTGAATGATGGGATGTTTTATTGCCAATGCAAGTTCCATTGAATAGACATGTAAGTAAGGGAAAGCAACTGAAAATGTGTGCTGAGAAAGGCAAAAGTCATCTCATGTTACGGGAGCATCTTAGCGCTCTTAATTGAGTAACCAGGTGATTCTCAGGAGGAACTGTTAATTGTGGAGATCTGTACACCAAAGGGTCTATTCCACAAACTCATCCTTGGGGACGAGCTGTGGTGTCTTGCAATATAATTGATTTTAATAAACTATCCGAGGGAACTAATTCGAGGGAACACTTTAGTCGTCGTAACAGCTGCATGCCTCCAAAAAAACATGTCCTCAAACCCATTTCATAGGATGGCTCTTCAAAACACATCCTTCTAATTTGCCAATCTATATAGAAATACAAATCCCACCAGGTTTCTTGGAGTTGCAAAGAAAAGCGATTAACTTTCAGTTCTTTTCAAGACCGAGTATTTGCATAGGTCACTTTTTAATTTAAAGTGCTTATCTAACCTATAAAATGCAGTTAATCTGAGTGCTTGCCATCAATCAGGCCTCCAGAAATGTAACCTTTAATTTATTCTTATTACTTGTTCAAAATGAACAACTTTATTCAAATGTCACAGCTTCCCTACCTGCATCATGAAATGTTGTTTAACTAAAGAGTGTGAGAACTTTCCACCATTGATCTTCCGTGCTGAGATTGTGGGGAATTTAGAGTGTGGGGAGTTTACCCTAAATTTCAAAATGTGTAGCAGCTTTCTCTTTTCCATTTATCAACAGCATGTGGCCCATATATACAATTTTTCTCTACTAGAAACCATTGTCAATATAATGTATAACAGAACCATAAGAGCTTAATTAATACAATATTGTGGAGAAGGTTTTAATGATAATTTTACAAAACATGTTTGCAAGAGGGCAATATAGGTGAAAAATTTGTTTTTTAATTTTCCTTTTTAGAAAAGGTTTGCTAATGTGATTTTAAAAACATGGATATTTAATACCTTAAGTGTAATGCATTGTTTTAAAGAAAGTGTTACTTATATGCAGACTTATAATTATTTCCATTATTCTTATGAAATGTTTTGATTTTGAAAGAAACCCACTAGTCAAATAAATCTCAATCTCAATCTCAAATATCAATCCCAACAACAAGCAAACTGAAGCAAAAATCTTACTTGACATTTAAAAATAAATACAAATAGTATCATCATTTTTGTGGTTCAGAAGCAGAAACAAAGTAAAATTTTCAGAAATGATGTGGTATCGTGAGACAAGAGACCATATGAGCTACTGTGTTGATTGGATGAAGATAAAAATAGTAAGAAGCATGTGCTCCTCAGAATGTGAACGTTAAAGGTTTCTTGTCAGATTGATAGTCTCACTGTAATGCACACTATATGACCCAGTAAAACAGACATGCTTGGTGCTCTCTTCTTAATGCCAAAAAAATTGTGAACCAGGAAAAAAAAATGGGAGAGTCACTGTGGAGTCTTACCTAGTGAGTGCTCTTTCCACACTGAGGAGGAAAATATCCAATCTATTTGGAAGTCTATTGCCCATCAGATATTATTTGCAGAAATTGTTTTCTAGTATACAGATTCATCAATAAGTGTCTTCTTGAAGATTTTCTTAGCATTCACTTCACGTTCTTTAAGCATCCTTGTGCCCAAAAGTCTCATGACCATTTTGGAAGACCACAGTGAACAAAATAGACTATAATTCCCAAGCACAAATAATTTATATTTTAGTGGGGAGAACAGAGAATATTGAAGGAATTGCAACCAGAACTGTAAATTAGATTTCCAGGATTAACCTCAATGAGAAACTCTAGTTTGAGTAAATATTGGAAGCCAGTGAGGAGTCCAACATCTGGCTATCTAGAGAACACATGCTCAGATGGAAGAGTTGGTTCAAACTCGTAAAACAGAGACCTTCCCGTGGAACTGGCAAAAGGGAATGTACAAAAGACAGGTGTGTAGGGGACAGGAGTCACATATGCCAGATTAGATAGTGTTTGTTGGTTTGGGGGAGGCTATCATCCCCCTTCAATCAGGAGCATTCAGAGTATTGAATGAGTGAGAAAGAGAACTCGGCACCAGCTCTCAGGTGGTTTGAATGACTGGCTTGGGTGAAGTCTAAGGGTGCCAGTGTGGAATGAGGAAGATGACTTAGGAGGAAAGTGAACAGATGAGGGGGAGAGACTAGGAGCACTAAAATCAAGATAATATTAACATAGTGGGATGGAGTCATTAGTCTTTAAATGCGTGTTAAAAGATGAATTGCACAGGATATCCTGGTGGTGTTGAAGCGGCATTTGAGACAGGGAAGGAAGCCAGCAGAATCCAAACAAGGCTTTAGATGTCAGCATTTACCAGGAGAGAAACAGCCACAGGGAAGCTCAATTGCAGAGAATGTCATTTTATATTTATCCTATGTAATGTCTCAAGTTCAAAATGACTGTGGTATAATTCAGGACACTAATCCAGAAAAAAAATGTTAGCATGACCCCCCAAATACCCAAAATACAGGCTGCAAAAGCAAACATTGACAAGTGGGATTGTAACAAACTGCAAAGCCTTTGCAGGGCAAAGGAAAACAACATGTCCAGGAGATAAAAATGCGAGAAAATACTGCAAACTCTTTAACTGCTACAGGATTAATATCCAAATTATAGAAAGAATTCAAGCAACAGTGTCATCAAACATTGCTCCTATTTTCAGTAATTGGAGAAAGAGCATACCCCTTCCATATGGACATGTACACTGTTACTATTCTGTGTCCATCTTCTAGCACTTTCATTTGTCTGCATCATTACTAAAATTTGCCTTTTCTCTTTTCCCACATCCCAATGGTTTTTGTTACACAATGATAATTTTCAAAGTTCCTTTCTCTTTTATTACAAATGCAGAAAAGAGTGCACAGATGCCAATCAAACACCTATCACACGGGGAAATATTAAGACACATGGTCTTAGGGTGTGAGGGTATGGGATTGGCTGCTATAACCGACCCTTCACCCAACCCATGCCCTTAATGTGCAAGCTGAAATAACATCAACTGTGACTTACGTTGGTCAATCAGTCATAAGGAATGTGTGACCACCTACAAGAAACCTATGTACAAGCTAAAAGAGGTCTTATACTTTCTCTACATAGCATTTTTAGGCAAATTCAATAAATAAGCTAAGCCATATGTAGCTTAGAGTTTCTTAGACATATTTCATATACATATGCTCATAGACATATATATGAATCAAATAAAACAAATAGCAGTCCATTTCCATGCCAAATCAATCCCAGGCAATTTAACTTTGGACTTTGAGTATTTCATAGACAATCTCTGATGACCAATGATTCATGGAATATGAATGACTCACTTCATACTTCCCTGTTCTTGCTACAGTCCTTTTCTGCAATTAGGTTTGGCTATTCCAGGCAATTCCCTGTGACAATTTTATTTGAAAGCTTAGACTGACAGAATGCCTCATCTCAGCTCCCACATTTACTTTGGGGTTTTGGATCCAGTGATTCCATTCACACTAAATATTCAGACCTGTCACCATAAAACATGCCTGGGGGGGGGGGGGCTCTGCTTCTCTTCTGCTGTGGCTCGGAAGTCTTTCAAAGGCCCATCGGAGTGGAGGCACTCAAGCGAGTATGTTTTAAAGAGACAGTTATATATCCAAATTCTATGGTCTTAATGAAATCTTTATTCTAAAAAGTGAACTTTTAACTCAGCAAGGGCCACTGTGGTTTCCTGCCTCTTTCTCTGTTTAATTATTTCCAAATTAAGTTCACAAGGACAGGAAACATTTTCCGGCTACTCAGGAGACCTGGCTGAACTTGGTAGTCAGTGGTGCCAGGCACTTCTGAAAACATGGAAGGCCTTTTTCTGGTGTCTTATGTTTGTAGTTTTGAAGCGCTTCTTTGGGCTTTATTTTTTGTGAGGAAGGAGAGTGGGCTTTAGCTTGCCAGTAGAAGTTTTCAAAGGCCCTTGACATTACTAGACCACTAACAAAGTTCAACACAGAACCTGATGGATATTTGTACAGTTCTTAGATGTGGGCATGCTGTAATTAACTTGGCAGCTTCTGATAGCTAAACACCATGGCCACTAGCAGCAGAAGGATGGTAGGTCAGTATCCTGATTCACTGCCAGACTCTCCTGGGTAATGCTTCATGATGCTTGGAGCAGGTCCAGATAGCTAGTCCCTGAAGAAGTTTCCATGAATGATGCTTGCCCCCAAATTAACCTCATCAATTTGAAGCTGTGGAAATGGAAATAGTTAAGCCAGGAGACTTATTCCATCGTCTGAAGTTCTGCCAGTTTCTGACTGTACTAGTTTTGGTCTTTGCATAAAAGTGATCACATTTGTGAGCTTTGACAGTGTATAAATGTTCAGGTACCTTTTTGAGAGGCAAACCAACATGTGTGTTGAAGACGTAAAGTTAACTATGTGAACAGTTTGAGGCACTATTGTTAGACACTGTGAGATACACAAATGACTGTCATGGCTCAGTCTTCTGAATTTATTGCTTAGAGCTCAATAGTAGATGGATTCTAGGTTGTCCAGGATGCTTAAAGGTTGAAAGAAATAGGCATAGGCATGTTGAATCCCAGGCAACCTGAAAAGACTGATGTGTAGATGCTTTCTCTTTCCTGTGCTGTTCTCCATAGCATTGCTTTAACAATAACAGCACAGAACTTTTCCATTCTTCTTTTATTTGGAGCAGTACTATCCATTGGTGGTAGAACATGTGAGCAATAGAGCAAGATTGTTTTCCCTTATTCCATAAGAAAAGTTTACCACAATCAAGGACATTTTATTCCTCAGTGTCTTCATCTATGAAATAGGTTTGTTTTGCAGCATATGTAAAAAGCTCTAATACATTGTTGTGTTATGGATTTGTTAAATTTTATTGTTCTTGGTTAAGGGTCATTGAGTGATCAGGGTTTTAACTCCTACATATCACAGGAAAGTTTCTGTCAGTGATGTCCTTGAAATACCTGGTGAGATGATGGTAAGAGAAGGTGATTTCTGTCATTCATCTGATAGTGATTTTTTTTCTTTTTTGTGTAATCATTCACCATTCATGAGTTCTCTAGTCTCATCTGTCCACCTAATGAATTATTGTAATGTGACACAGAGACCCTGTGGAATGTTAAGCAAATGCTGTAGCCCTTCTCTGATTTTCTTAGAGTCACCTTAATGTTACAGTAAACAGATAACAGAAACAAAAACATGGCTGTCGAGATGGCTCATTGGGCAAAGCACTTGCCATTTCAAGCATGAGAAACTGAGTTCCTATCCCCCAATCCCACAGGAAATAACACAGTAGTGGAGTCTATAATCTCAGCACTCCTATGGCAAGGCAAGAGGCAGAGACAGGAGACCCATCAGTGCTTGTGAGCCAGCTATCCCTGGAGTAGCCAACAGAAGAGAACAGAAGACCCTGTGTTAACCAGCAGAAGTCCACTGATTACACCACACACACACATTTGATGCACATATACCTACCCTTCCCAACGCTAATACTAATATGAGTGTATGGACACACATGGAGTTTAGAAAAATCTAGTCATCATATTTGTCAGGGGCTACATCATCTTCTCCATCTAGAGACATGGGGAAGCCATTGGAGATGGTTCCGTGTGTTCTCATCCTTCCAGCTCACTTCCCTGACCTCAGCATAGAAAAAAAAGAAATTTACTTTATTCTGCATGCTCACAGGGCACTCAACTAGAAACTCACATGAATTTCACAAAGTGACATATTCCCTTACCTGTAAAATTACATTTTTAGTGTGACCTACAAGGAGGGACACTGAAATCTATTCTGTAGTCTGGTAAGGTGACAGACATCCTCATTATGGTGTGTTCTAAATTCCTGAGAATGAGGTTAGAAAATCCTTCCCTAGAGAATGCGATTTTTTTTAAACACAGACAAAGAAAAGTTACTTCAAATATTTCTCATCCTGTATTTTAAGGTACTCATTCATTTGATAGGCACATAGGGAGTTCTTAATGCGTGTGTATACATATATTTTTAAGTTCAACTGTGTCTGTCAGTCTCTCTCTCTCTCTCTCTCTCTCTCTCTCTCTCTCTCTCTCTCTTTATTGGGATGAAATCTTGTTATACTGCCTTTTGCTTCAGGTGTCCTCTAACTCCTGGGTTCAAGTTATCCTCTTTCTCAGTAATTAAGTAATTAGGATTGCAGGTGCACATTACTGCATCCAGTAGCTCATCTGACTTTTTAAGATGGGAAAAGTTTTTTTTTTTTTTTAATAAAACAACATTGCATTAGGTGGAGCTGATCTTCTATCTAGGAAGACAGACACACAAACAAATTAGCATAATACACTATGCAGTGAAAAACTAATGGATGCCAGTTAAGCTTGGAGCCCCTAGAACACCATAAAAGACACAGCCTTTGATCTCAGTATTGAGAGATGAGTGCATCTCAGTCACAATTTGGGGATGAGCAATATTTAGAGTTTAATAATGCACCCCACCAAAGACACTGAGCAACTCAGCAACATATGGGCTTTTCTGTCATTCCAGGATATTGCTCTACCAACAACCTGGCCCTCATGTCTTTGAAATGGATTTGATAAGCTCTCAACATTCTAGATTCTATGAGCATAGCTGACAGAGAGGATCTTACAAAGTCTCTTTCAAAGCCATCGTGAAAGTACTGAGAATTTACCAATGACTCTCTTGATGAAATCAGAGAATAAATGTCACATAATAAAGTCAAATCACAATAACAGTAAAATAAAACAGTATCTCTTAATAAAACCAGGGTCCTGAAAGTGGACTCCCAGACCCTACAAAATCTCCAAATCTTAACCCTACTCAAAACCTGACTACACAGCTTCAGGCATCAGTTGTAGCACTACAGGCTGCCTTTCTGTGTTTGGGATATTTCAATCTACCTTTCTTCAGAGGACTGCTTCCTTGGCCAGGTGCACTCTTCCTACACATAGTCAGCATCTCCTTCCCATTCTACTTCCACACACAGTTCTCATGTAAGCCCTAAGGCCATCCCTGACAATGTCACTAAAGACCCCAGCATCCAAATTTTATTTGCTGTCACTTTCAGTCTCCAGGAATATCCATGACAGCATCTATCACCAGGGTTCACTCTCCGTAGATTTTTGGACATTGACCACATATAGCCACTATGATGTGAGGCCATACATTTTAAACTTATTTTTGTTATAAACTATATTCACAAAGATATTCATTGCACTTAAGTGTATGAAGCAGAATTAAAAAATGTGAAAGCTGAATCAGTGACATTTATGAAGCAATTAGATGTCCAAGGAACAGTGTCTTTTCTCTTGTAGGAGAAGAGGACATTGAATGGCATGGAGACCTTTGGAAACTACTAATGTTATCCCCCTAGTTACATACCTCTGGGTGACCTAACCTTGCACCCTAACATGAATTCCAGATGTGTGAGCACTGAAGACAAAAGTCTTCTTAAGATAACTGGGAATGTAAAGACTCCTATTTCTAAAATGCTGGCCAAGGGAGTTTGACTGGCCCTGTGAAATTGGCATCATGGCTATGTACACAGTTGAATGGAGAATGAAAAACTGAAAGTCATGTGATAATGTGGTTTTATAATGCCTGTTTTGTCATTGTGGAGAAACACGGAAGAGGAATCTCTACATGGAATTTCCTTTGTTGACATGGAGATTTTCAAATAACCATGATGCACATGTAATTATGAGTTTTACAGTGCTGAGTTTGTTGTGTGTGTTTTATAAAACACGGGAAATCAAAAGCTGAGAACAGGGACCTTGTGTGAGAGTTCTCTGCACCAACAAAGGAAGAGGCCAAGAAGACTGTGAGTATAGAAGTCAAAACTCAAAAGCCAGGCAAAATTCAAGGTAATATCCCAGGAAAAGATTATATGTTACTCCTTCCTATCATTTGAGAGCTGTTTTATATAAATTGTGAAAAGGTTCATTTGGTTTCAGAAGATACCATAATTCTGAGAAATACACTAAAAGTGTACTGAGTTTTTTTTGTCTTTTTTGTTTGTTTGTTTCTTTGGTTCATTGTCTTAAAGGCCAATAATGAGTGGCTGGGCAATCGCATCTTAGAATTCCCTGCTTCATTTGGCAGATATTAAACCAAGCAGGTGAATAATTATAAAAGAAAGGGTAAATAAGTATATATGAAGAGTATATTGCAACTTGGGTAATTAATTCTTACCTTTAGCTTACCATGAGTTACAATAATCACAATCTGTAACTTCCTTTCCACTGGTGCCCAAAAATAAATCAAATTTTGTTAATTTCTAGTGAGATAAAAGATATACAAGGGAAAGAGGACAATAAAACACCAAAAGAATTTTATGCATTATGCATTGCATTATGTTGAGCAAGAAAATTAAATATTTTTTTGCTTCAGAAAAACACTCATAAATGAGAAGTTTCTCTTTAAAATATGGTTATATCATTTATTTTTAAAAGACTGGATTGGTAAATGAAGGGCTATGTTACATTATTCTTTTAATAGCATTCATGTGTTGATAACAGAATCTTATTTTTGGTGATGGGAAGGTGGGATTAGGGGATGCTGAGGTGACGGTTTTGTTGTTGGCTATAAAGTTAAAAAAGAAGTAAAATGGATACAAGAATTCAAACCCATCTCCCAAACATCTTTGAACTCTAACTTGTAGGTAACACATGAAAGTGCAGTTTTTGAAGTAAGCATTAATAATCTTCACTGAAGTTTTACTGACCAATTTATAGTGAAAGAGGTTGCTGCATTACTTCCCCTTGAATCTCATGGTACATGGAGCACAGATGGATAACAGTTGGGCTGGCTCAATTTCATTGGCCTCAGATGCTCCTCAGTCTCACAGAATAGACAGGATTATCTCCAAGGCTCTCTTCCTAAGAATAGGCCTTGCATGGTACTGGAAACCTAGCCAACTACAGAGGGCTGGTGAAGTCATGGATCTTGGAGGAGATTCTACAGTCACCACTTTCTCAGACAGCATAATCCCCAGTTGTATCCTAAATATTTGTCCATATGCCCATGAAAAAGTATATCGCCCCATCTACCCCCTGCCGCTTCATCAAGGAAACTTCACTTTGTTACAGATGGAGATCATTTCAGGAAATCACAACTGATCAAAAGATAGAGTTGTGGAGACCAGTGCTAACTGATAGATCTACAAAGTGTCTGTGCTCCTAAGGCTCAGGTATCATTGCAGAAGAGGGGGCAGAAGTTTTGTAAGAGCCAGAGGAAGTGAGGTCAGAAACTACGCCTATAAGTCTGACTACCATTACTATCTGTCTAAACACTAGCTGAACATGGGAAACAGCAATAGACATGCCAAAGTGTACAGGAGAGTGACTATGAGGCCTTAAGTATAAACAAGAACTAGGCATTTAAGGAATTCTGAGAGCTGCAAAAGTCTTCCTCAGGGAAGAACACACCAAGTGGTCAACCCTGAAAGCATAGACATTGAAGTAACATTATGTGGATCGGGGAGAATGTATTTATATATTTAGGAATATATAAATGAATTTATATAGTTTTGTGGAGTATTAGTTGAGGATATATTGCATTAGTTTATTCTGTGGAATATTTGTTTAATGATGCAAACATGTGCTGCATTCTTTTAGGTTGAATTTGCTTAACTTTGTGAAGCTGTTTTACTTTGTCTGTCTAAAACACCCGATTGGTATAATAAAGAGCTGAACAGCCACTAGGTAGGCAGGAGTTCTACTGTACAACAGAGCACACAAACAGTCTTTTTATGCTAAATAGAAGCCCCCCCCCAACAAAAACTAAGTAGGAAACACCAGCCACAGTGCAGGGCACTGGCATTCCAGAGTTAGGTGGTTCTAGAGTGCAGTTCTCAGTTTCATACCTCCTGACTGAGCCTCAAGCAATAGGCTTGGCTCTCAGCGGCCCAAGAAGCCAAGGTCCTAGCCACTGCTTAGCAGTTTAAAGTCTCATGCAGGCTGAAAATAATAGAGAGATGCAGTAAAGACAAGATTCAGACAGAGAAAAACTTCTAAACAGGTTCCAGATGTGTTTAAAAATGTGCATAGGCTTAAGAAGGAAAGAGAAAGAGTATAGATAGTTACATAAAATATGGTTTAAAAATAAATAAAATCTTTACGGAGAGTAAAAGTAATATTAAAAAACACACACACACACAAGATTGGAAATATACAGGGAGTCTTGACCCTGTATGTTATTGTGTTGATTTTGAATTTGTTTTATTGCTGATAAGCAAATGATAGCACTAAGCAATGTTTGATTAAAAGAGGGATTGCTGAAATAAACCAACCTAGATTATTTTAAGAATGCTTTAATTTTAAAATGGAACTCAAAAAATGCATTGTTTGGAGAAGAGGTTCTGGTTTTATTACTTCAGGAAACAAGTGATTGTGGATTCTTTCAAGATAGGTATGGATCAGGTTTGATCATGGGAGACCTCCTGAAACTTGACAGGTGCTGTCTATCAACGAAGGTTACTGCTGGTCTTCCTGGGACTTGGCTATCATCTCAATTTTCTCAGGGATATCTAAAAATGCCTCTGCCCACAGACAACAGGAAGCAGTCTGGAGAAAATAACACTCACATTCTCAAGAGATGGGGTGGGTGGTTGTTGGTTATTTGGTGGCTTATGGATGTTTGTTATCATTTAGGGGAAAGTAGGAATATAGGATAAGATGACAAATATTAATCTCAGATATTTTGCATTGTAAATGTAATTCTTACTTGACAACTGTTTTCTTGATAACTATTTTTGTTGTATATAGTTTTACTATTTTAAAGTTAACACCCTTCATTTTTATTTATACAAAAGGGGGAAATGCTATGCTATATTAGTTGTTGTGTTATATTCATGTATGTGGTGGAGTATTTGTTTAATGATGCAAAGATGTGTTACATTCTTTTGTGTTGCATCTATCCATCTCTTTGCCTGTCCAAAATACCAGATTTGTCTAATAAAGATCTGAAAGGCCAATAGCTAAATAGGAGAAAGAAAGAGGAGGGGCTGCCAGCAGAGAATAAATGAGAGGAGGACACCAGGGGCCAGCCACCCAGCCAGCAAGACATACAAAATAAGAAGAGGTAAAAAACCCAGAGGGAAAAGGTAGATGGGATAATTTAAGAAAATCTGGCTAGAAACAAGCCAAGATAATGTCAGGCATTCATAAGAAAGAATAAGTCTCTCTGTATTTATCTAAGAGCTGGGTGGAAGGCCTCCTAAGGGCAAAGAGTAAAACAACAAAACCAACCCCCCAAAAACTACAATATAGGGCATGAAAAATGAAAACCAAAAGGGAATTAATTTGAAAGAGAGAAGAGAATGGGGGTATGCAGGATGCTTTGGAGGAAGAAAATGATGTAATTATATTATAATCTCAAAAATGTTATTTAAAAAAAAGAGCCCTGTTGTTTGCCCGGCATTGTGGTATAGCAGCTACTTGCTCTGAATGTCTGAGTGTCCATTCTAAGGACACAAATGTTTGGTCTGAGTGATGAGTGCCTCTACCACACTCACTGGAGACAATTTTGAAAACAGAATGTTTTCTCAAGTGTTCAAAATACAAACACAGTCTGCATTAGGAATATCATTTCCACTATACCCAGGTAGCAGTTGCTTGTCACTATTGAGTTCTTTTTATCTTTTCCTTCATGGATGTCCCGTTCCATCCAAGGGTCACATAGCTTTCATATAAGATCATTTATTTGGTCAATATTCATTTAAAAGTCCCTGAGTCAACAGCAGTTATCTGCACAGTTGATATTTCTTAGAAAAAAGGTGTATCCCTGACTCATCTATTTGATTACCCAGGATATTAGTCAGTGTTCTCTAGAGGAACAGAACAGAGAGTAAGAGAGGAGAAGGGAAAGGGAGGGGGAGAAGACAGGAGAGGGGGAGAGAGAAGAGAGAAGAGAGGAGAGAGAGTGGGGTAGGAATAAGGAATTTGTTTTCTTGCCTTACATGATAGGCCTGGGCATTATGATACGACTGTCTGTACGGAAGTAGGCTAGAACCTGACAGCTGTGGTGCTGGAGTCTTGGAGCTCCCTGATGAACTGCTACTCTTCACTTCAGCACGTGAAGCTGCAGCTTGATGGCAGCAATAGTTGACAGCAGCTGCACTGGAGGCCTGCATCCAGGAAGAAGAGCAGGAAGGCAGCTGACATTATTTCAAAAGTGCAAGGTGCAGACTATTTTGAGAGTCCTTCTCAGACTTTAGGTTATCTTTTTTTGGAAGTGTACTCATAGATAGGACCAGACAAGAATTCCCTGGGTTGATTTTAAATCTTTTCAACCATACAATTCAGGCCAACCCTCTCACCAAGCTTGAGTTTTAAGTAGAAAAATTTAAGTAAGTAGGTATCTCAACCAAATATACCCTAATCGTTACAAAAGGCTAAAATTAGATGAAATAAAATGAGACAATACTATCAGATGTAAGAAAGACTTATTATATTTATAGTTAGGCATGTTACACTCCCAAGGATGGTAGCCTAACAATGCCTCAGTGGGAATCATCACTCTTCATTTCACACAGTTTTCTTCATTGTCCTTCTGTCTTCTGTTGTTGAGATCATTAAAGCTCCCTTCATTAAATGTTAGACAAGGAGAAAGGCAATGTGGTAGTATACAAGCAGAGATGGTCTTAGACATAACCACTCTATGTAGCTGGAACTTTCTACATGTAGTCTCTTCCTCAAGCTGGACATCCTAAAATTACTGAGCCACTTTTTTTAAAAGTTTATTTTTTAAAATTTCATTTTGCATTCCTAACACCCACCCCCACTCCTGCCCTCCATCCCCGGTGCTTCATCGCCAGCCCACCCCTCATCCCCCTCCCACAGGGTAAGGGCTCCCATGGGATTTGACTAAACCTGGCTCCTTAAGTTGAGGCAGGGCCAAGCCCATTGAGACTGAGCATGACATCCAACTTTTTTGGACTGAGAGTACTTTCAACAACTAATCTCTTCTGGATCGCCCCCACCTCCTCTTTCCCCACTTTCCTTTCCCACCCTGTAATGTTTGTCTTCTAAAGAAACCTGAAGGTTGAGGAGTATGTCCCCATTTTACAGCTTTACAATCAGAAAGGTGGAGCTGGGCACCTTCTGGAGTCTGCATAGACCGTGATTGCTGAAACTGGGATTCAAGCTTCTGTATTTTAAAATGAAATTAGTGAGGGGCAGCCATCATAGGGAAATCATTTTCCTTCTTTTCTTTTTTGTAGCACTGACTTCTTATCATGAGGTAATTGTGTTTTACTTTGTAAGGTGATAGCAGCCTCAAAAACAGGAAAAGCAGAAACTGTAGGGGGGAATCTTGTTTAGAGGTACTGAAGACCACGCCCGCTTGGGGCTGGTCACAGCTAATACTAACCATGCCCACTTGGGAGTGGTCAGAGTGACATGGGAAAGGTTTAAATAGTTTAGAGCCGCCTACACAGGCCCCTTTTCTCGCTCCCTGCTGCCTGGCTAACCAGCCTTGCACGAGTAATATTATTTAATAAACTACCTGTTATCAGTCTAGATTTGACTCCACATTGCGATTGGCTTTAAGAAACTGAACAGGGAGTCAGATACTTAATGAATATGACCTCAGTAGTTCAACTTGAGTATCTCAGAGTCAAGTCATTAACAGTCAGTGTGCAGAGCTATCTTAAAAAAAAAAAAAAAAAAAAAAAAAAAAAAAAAAAAAAAAAAAATTTCAGGTAGTTTCCACTCTCATTAAACAGTTTGGTAATATCACAGTCACTTTCTTACTCAGAAAATAAAATCCAGGTTTATCATTTTTTTAAAAAATAAACAGTCCTGATTTTGACTTTTCCCTTTGACTCTCCTGAAGGTTTAATTCATTTTCAATTGTAGACATTTCCCTGTCATTTTCATTTGTATCTGTATTCTTGGAATTCATTATTTCGAGCTTTCCAAACTCTGTTTGCACATAGATGAATAAGCTTATGGGTGTCTAACCTCAACTCACTGATAGTAAGTCATACCCTTGATGCTTTCCACTTGTTATTTCATTTGGATCCTCAGAATAATCTGGTGATATAAGTATAAGAATGTGATTGTGACAGTTGTTGACATAAGCAAACCGAGGTTGATTGAAATTAAATCATTTCCCCACCTTTCCCTGTTAACCTGACCATCAAATCCACTTTTCTCATCATGGTACTATATAGCAAAAACCCTGTTAAATTTTACAAAATTAAATCATCCTTTAAAATCTCATTCATCTTACTTGTTTAAAATATTTATGCTTTTACTTTGTGTCACTTATTACTTAATCCTTTCTTAGCCTTAATCTAAAAAGTTACTCTCATATTTCAGTGTAACTAATTCCTTTGAATATGATATGTTTAATGTGAACCACAAATTTCATAGAAATGTGCCATCTCTTCTAAAATTCAAATAACTTCTTGTATTTTTTATCTTGATACATGTCTCTTGTAATTTAAGAAATAATGAAGAAAATAGTTAAAGTGCTGAAAAAGGGGAAAAGGGAAGAGGATGTTTAGAACTCAGAGGAAAGCAGTGTATTAAGAAGTGATTGTTTTCAAATAGCTAAAATGTGATTTTGAATATTTTCAACATAAAAAATAATAAATTCCTGGGTTAATAACCTTTCTATGATTGTGACACATTATACACACATATTGAAAGGTCATACTGTAGTCCATAAATTTACATATGTATGTCAAAGAACAGCATAAGAACAGAAAATATTAAGAAGCAGATGAGATTAAGAAACTCACTGTAGAGTATTTTACTGGGTTTAGAGAATCTAGACCCTTGGTAATGTATCAATATTTATACATTACAGCATTCTTAGTTCACTATTTCACAAGTTATCAACATTATATATGTTTTCAACTGCTGAAAAGATAACTTCATTTAGCACCAAGAAAGGTGATTTTTATGTTATACAGATGATGTATAGTGATGATTTTAAAAGGGAGTTAATATCACTGCTGTAACTTTCTCCTTGTCCACCTGCCCCTAAAAGAAAGTTTACAGTCACAGTAAATAAAAATATCATTTTCCTTTATTGACTGTGTGTGTGCACATGTGCGCAAGTATGTGTGAATGTTTAATTAAGGGGGCAGCTTAAAGAAGTTTCTACCACATTATCAAGATTAGAAGCAAGCACCCTTAGTGGTAACCATGTATCTAACCTGAAATTGTCTTGCTGTCTCTCTTCTCTTTAAAATACCAGATTTTGGTGTCAATTGATTTTTTTCATAAGTTGTATCACAAATTATGATTTTAAAATTCTTGAATTTTAATAAATGTGAATTTAAAAAATAAAACTTACCTTGAATATAGTGAATTGAGTAACATAATCTCAAATATTCCCTTCCCTGTTCCTTACATCTAAATCATTCTGGCAAAGAATCCCTGTTAACCAAAGTACTAGTAGAAACCAGTATGCTCCCCGTGAATAAGAAAGGATGAAATGGATGACTGGCAGCCTTTTAAAAACATTACTTGAGTGGGAGGAGGAGTCATAACACCTAAACATAGAGAAAAGATTCATGAGGTGGAACAGCATTCTGGGTTTTGAAAGGAAGTATGCTTCTCTGAGGATTTCAGCTGGTGCTATGACTCTCACTGTATTGCTAATTAGAGTTTCATGAATCTCCATCTATTCTCCAGCCTTCCTTGTACAACTTGTCAAAGACACTTGTTTGTGCATAGCTGAATAGTAAAAAGTGATCCAAGTGACTCCCGTAGTTTAATAATAGTTTAACAATAGTCTTCTATAGTTTAATAATATCTAACCATATGCCTGCTAAAAATACACACAATGAGAAAGAGTGATGACTGTTTCTGCTCCTAACACATTTCTCTAGTCACTGCCTGTTGCACAAGCAGCCCTGTTGGTCATGTGAAGCTTGCCTAGCTTGGCCTCTGCAAACCTAGCCATAGCATCTTAGGGCAGAGATGGAATCTGCTCACCTTTGTTTCCTGTCTTCTTCCTTGTAGGGATTTCCAGGCATGCTGTGCAATAAGTATCCTCAAATATCATTGTTTGAGAAGTCCAAGATGCTCTGAAAATTACCCAAATCATGAGTAGCAGAAGCAAACTTTTGCCTAGATTTAACTGATCTATAAAACAGTGGTTTCCATGTTAAACACCTGTGCAGAACCTTTATAAAAATCAAACAACAACAAAAAAAACCCACATGATTATGTCTGGAAAGGACATGAATGGAAAGTACAAGTAAATGAGCAAGCAATTTCTTAATTGGTAGAAGCTGCCATTAACAGTCATCAGAAGAAACAAGATCTGGGGAAACAGAGTGCCTGGCATTCCCTTGGCATAGAGTTGGTTAAAATCACCAACCCTCAGCTGGGAGACATGCTATTACTAGTTTTATTTGGCTTAAAACCCAACTGAATAATGCCTTGAAAACCTGTAAGGGATAAGAACTTGTCAGCTTACCTCACTGAGGAGAATCCTTCAGAGTATGTACTGAAAAGAATATCTCCAGATTCCTTTATGGGTACATTTAGCCTCCTAAACTCACACCAGTAGAATAATATTAAAGGCAAAATACCACCACATGTAACCTTTCAAAGAATAGGTTAATGGAACATAAATTCCAACCTGAAAGTATTAGTCTACAGAGAATTGGCTTTGGATCTGTTTTCTTTTGATGTATTGTCTCAATGACAAGATATGGAATTATTTCAGTTAGAAAACCTCTGGAGAAACTGAATATAGTCAATTAGTTTCCTTTTCAAGGGGGTATAAACACAGTGCAAATATAAGACTGCATCATAGTATTGGAGAGCAGGTCATGGCTTCATATGTTAAGAGGTTTCTAATGAATCATCTTTTATTTTTTTTTCTTGCTTGTTTTGTTGGAAAAATCTCACCCATGTGTGGTCAATTAACTCAGTGTCTTCTAAATTTCATTCAAAAAGCATTTGTTAAACACTTAACATTTTGGTAGGTGGTATTTGGATGTTGATTTTCAAAACAAGACCACTCAGAGTGACAAACGAGTTCAGTGTAAGAAATTGTGGAAGTTCCCTGATTGCGTTACAGCACTCTAACTTGGCTCGCACTGCCAAGTATGGTCTTTGTGTCTCGTGGAGAAATCACAGGGTATTTGAACATTTGGTTCCTGAGATGCATGAGCAGACAATATAAATGTCTCAAGTTCATCCAGCATTCTCATCAAACAATAAACTGTAGGCTCAGCATCAACAATACAGAGCAGTCGAAATCAAAGGAGACTATTTTAACTGCAATTCCTTACCTTTCTAAAGAATGGAAATAAATTACAACATTATTCAGCTCATGATAATGATTCATTATTAATCATAATATTTTAAGAATATTTTTCAAAAGTACTCATTTTTGAAGACTAAAATTCTCCTTTCTTTTTTTGTGGGAAAAAAGAATTTTTATCGTGTATTGTTTTTAATACTTATAGACACTTAGACATGCTCGAAGCAAATTAAATTGGAAAGGAGAATATGAGCATATTTCAGAGTATGTGCTTCAAAACTGAAATGAGCATGGATCTCTTTCCTGGAAGAGTGATGCCACTGCAGCAATAAATGAGGAATTTCATGGGAAAAGTGAACAGTTTGATATAAATAACTCCTGAAAGTCATATTGTTGATAAAATAAACCTTTTTGTAGAAATGAATGACTGGATTGCTCCACACTACAGATTAGTCAAGAGAGTGGTCAGCAGACCTTTCTTGAGTCTGTAATTAAATTTATCAAATCAATAATATTTCCCTGAAAGCCTAAAGTTGAACATTCAGAGAAGTTATGCACCTGGGCATCTGATTGACATCATTTTTATTTAATATAATAATACCAATTGAGTTCAATTGAGAAGTTCATAATGGTTTTTATTTACATTTAATTAGCACCTCTCTGGATTAATTCCTCATTTTATAAACCTAATGCAACCTTAATACTGGAAGATGTGAATTGAATATGATAACAGCCTGTACCTGGTTGTTTTAATTAATCTGTCTAAACTGAACATGACACTTCAGATTCATAAAGATCAAGATTAGGCTACCCTTACACATACCATCATGCCAACTGGCTGTTGTGCTATAAGATGGCCTTTATAGAATTCCATCTGTGGCAAACTTTCACAGCCATTTTAGAAATCAACATTGCATGTTGCTTTCTCATAACATTGGGAAGAGATCTATCTATCTCAAGACCCAGCTATATCAATTCTGGGCATATACCCAAAGGAAGCTCCACCATACCACAAGGAAACCTCTTAATTATGTTCATGACTGTTGTGTTTGTAATAGCTAGAAACTGGAAACAACCTAGATGTCCTTCAACCAAAGAATTGATAAAGAAAATATGGTACATCTACACAATGGAGCATTACTTAGTTGTTAAAAACAA
Organism: Cricetulus griseus; assembly: GCF_003668045.3. Lineage (NCBI taxonomy): Eukaryota > Metazoa > Chordata > Mammalia > Rodentia > Cricetidae > Cricetulus > Cricetulus griseus. Next base: position 11,030,467 of record NW_023276806.1, on the reverse strand, counting down.
TGACATCAGAAAATTTGCTGGCAAATGGATGGAACTAGAACAGATCATCCTGAGTGAGGTAACCCAAACCCAGAAAGACAATCATGGTATGTACTAACTCAAAAGTGGATGATAGCCTTGAAGTAAAGGAGAACCATGCTATAATCCATAGACCCTGAGAAGGTAGGTAGGAAGGAGGTCTGGAGGGAGATGCATGAATCTTACTGTGAGGGGGAAATAGAATGATGCCTGCCAGTGGAAACAGGGTAGGGGCTGGAAGGGGAATTGGGAATTGAGAAGATGGAGGGAGAGAATACATGGAGACACAACTAGAATCTTGGGGCATCTCTGGGAAGAGCTAGAAACCCAGTGCACTAGAAACTCCCAGGAGTCTACAAGAGTAAGGCCAGCTAAGATTCCTAGTAGTAGGTGGTGTATAGCAGGAACCAGCTACCTCCTGTAACCAAGCAAGACTTCCAGTGGAGGGACTTGGACACAAACCCAGCCACAAAACCCTTGACTTGCTATTTGTCTTATCAACAAGATGTTCTAGAGTAAAGATGGTGCAGAGATTGTGTGAGTGACCAACTAGTGAAGGCCCAGGTGGAGACTTTACCCTGAGAGGGAGTTCAACCAGAGGCTGCACACTCCAGAGGCCTAGGTTAGAACCAAACACAACTTGAAAAAAGTCAATGAAATGATTCCTGATGATATTCTGCTATACTCATAGATTGGTGCTTAGCCCAATGGTAGGCAAAGAGGGGTCACCCAATAACTGAGGGAAACAGATGCAGAGATGCACAGCCAAACATTAGGCAGAGCTTGAGAAATCCTGTGAAAGAGGGTCAGGAAGGATTCTAGGAGCCAGTGGGGTCAAGGGCACTATAAGAAAACCCACAGAATCAACTAACCTGGCTCATAAGGGCTCACAGAGACTTAAGCGACTTTGATGGACCTAGGCACTCTGTATATGTTACAGTTGTGCAACTTGATCTTTATTGTGCTTAATTGTGAGAGCAGAGGTTGTCTCTGACTCTGTTTCCTGCTTCTGTGACCCGTTCCTTCTACTGGATCACCCCAACCAGCCTTAATAGGAAGCTCATAGACTCACTGCAACTTGGTATACCACGAGTGACTAATATCCATGGGAGGCCTGTCATTTCTGAAGAGAAACAAAGGAGAAAAGGGAAGGTAGGAGGAACTTGGAGGAGAGGAGGGAGAGACTTTTATTAGGATGTACAAACGAAACAAAAAAGAAAAAAATGAGAAGAAATTCAAAGAAAACTTTCATCATATCAGTGTTATGACTATTTTCTACTATTCTCAACATTCAAGAAGAAAAAAGTGAAAAACACATCAGAAAATAGTGAAACTCTATGGTCTTAAGGAATTGAACAAGGAATTGTGAGAATTATCTTTAGGGGAAGCTGTAGCCACGCCTCCTTAGGGGCTGGCTACAGGTGTGCCTGACCACGCCTGCCTGAGAGGGCTTGGTCAGGGTGATCTAGAGTGAGAGTCGTTCAGGTGGTCGGTTTTGGTTTCTGTTTCACTTTCGGCTTGCTGTAGAGACTGCTGCCAGCCGGCTGGCTAGGTCGCTCTGTAAGTAAAGCTTTTTCCCTATTAAAACCCCTTGTATTCCTACCTGGTTCTGTATTGGTAATTTCCCACATTACTTATGGGTATGAGAATAAGTAAATGATTGCTTATGATTCTCCCATTTGGGAAGATGGTGGGAAACCTCAACTATACAGTAGTTCTAACATTCCACACATTTTTCCTTTACAAATAAATGTTTTGTTTGTATTTACCTGTTTGCAATGGAATTAGATCCAAGACCACACTTATTTGAAGTCTGCATCTATTCCCAGCTATTAAATAAACTATTTCAGGTTATATCAGAGCTATATGCCACTAAATTTGATAATAAGGTAGCCATACTAGAATTAAGAAAAAGAAGACTAACCCAATTAGGAAGGCAAAGGATTCAATGTAAACAAGGATACATCTGAAAATGCAATGTACCAATCAAGGAAATGTTGAACAGTACATTAGAAATCAGAAATTCTCCAGGGAGGCAGGCATCTCTATGAGTTTGATGCCAGACAGTTACACAAGGATAGCCAGGCTGTTATGTAGAGAAACTTTCTTGAAAAACAACAGAAAAAAAAGAGGAAGAAAGAGAGAAAGAAAGAAGAAGAGAGAGGAGGAAGGGAGGGATTGATGGCAGAAGGAAAGAAGAAAGGAAGGCAGGCAGGAAGAAAGAAAAGATAAGAAGGAAAGAAGTTCCTAGAAAGAAAATAAAACACACAATGTCAAATTCTAGTCAATTCTCAAAATGGGACTAATGCCAAAGTCAACCAAAATTAATTAATGCTACAAAGTCTTAAGTATAAAAGTTACTTGTAATTTTCTCTCTGATCTAAAAATTTAAAGACAAATGTTGTTATATTATGAATGTTTCCCTGGCATATTTAATGACAGGATTTATAAAACTCTGATACAACTGAAGAAAAAGCGTAAGTCTATGTCTGTTTCCTTTTGGTTGACTAAATTTGTTCTTTGACAATTTCATACATGCAGAGAATTCATTCTGTTTATTGCCAAAACCCACTCTCTCTCTTTCCTCCCTACTACTGCCATGTTCACCTTCCTCCATATAAGTGCCTTTCCCACATTTGTCTGTTTTAATTTTCTTTTCTGACTCTATGATTTTAAGCAGGATTATATAGATGAGCAAGGGTTTGAAATTATCCATTAGAGTTTGGTGGACTCATAGTATGTATGCAACTGACGAAAAAGGCCATCCCTTCTCCAGAATCTATCAATGGCTGGTATTTCACTGAGGAAGTGTAAGGTCTCTTGAGCTCTTCCCAATGCCTGATTAGTTGGTGACAGGCCCAGTCTTGTGCAGGCTCATTGCATCTGCTCTGAGATTGTATTTGCAGTGTCTCTGTCATATGTCACTGAAGATGACACTTCACACTCATTTCCAACCTTCCTAGTTCATATATTTACTTCTTTCCTTCTTTGAGATGTTCTCTGAGTCATACAGGGAGTTGGGAAGAATATCTTGGGGGCTGAACATTCAAGTTTCACAGACTGTCAGAACCTTAATCAGCCATCTGCATTCACTATTGTCCATTAAAAAGGAAGCTTCATGCAGGAGGAGAGTAGCACTTGTTGTCTGTGGTTATAAATAAATTATAAATATAAATATATAGATTTCAGTTTGTTGCCATGTCATTTTATCTAAACAATGATGACTATCCCATAGGGCCTATGACCTTTTCAACAATAGAATTTTTAGTAGTATATAAATACCAGGCATAAATTTTCTCCTATGAAATGGGCTGCAAATACAACGAGAACTGCTGATTGCCGCCATCATGCCTCTAGATCAAGGAGCACACAGTAACTTGAGGGTTACACTGTAGTTCACAGGGTTCATACAGGGTAAGATCATTAATGCCTTTCCTTCCCCAGTAGACTTCCTAGCACCTTACGGGACTACAAATACTAGCCAGGAGCTTTTAGCTCCACTTCAGATGGATTTCTCTGTGTCTTCAGCAATAGGGCCTTACCATCATGTGTGAATAGCAAAAGCCTGTGTAATTTGGTAAGCCTCTTGGCAGTTTCTGACCAAAGGAGGTACCACGTCCCTGGGACTGGGAGTTTGTATATTAAATGATATCTTTTAGGAAGACCATGGTCTACTCATGGAAGACATCTCTCTTCTAACACTGTTTTAGTTTTAACTTGTAATTTTTTTTTTTACTGACTTACAAATAGTAGGTTTCCATATGACTCTTTGTATTTTTGACCTTTTGTTTGAATTGGTCCTTTCTTCCCTTGCCCTAGTCTCCCATGTCACCAAGACTCTTCCTTGCTTCAATCTTTCCACTCAGTATTCCCCCTCTATCTAAATACCAACTATGCCTTACTAGTTCCCTACCCCTAATACATCCTTTTCCTATGGCCCATTTCTAGTTTGCTGGCTTCTGAAGGTACCCCAAGTTGAAAACAAAACTCAAAATTAAAATCTGGGATCCTCATATGAGAGAGAACATGTGACATTTGTCTCTCTGTGACTGGGTTACTTTACTTGGTATAATTTCTTTAAACAATTTCTATTCATTTTCTTGGAAGTTCCATCATGTTATTTTTTACAGTGGAATAAAATTCTATTATATAGACACCATGGTATTATATATCCCTATATCAATATACAATGGAGAAATATATCTATGTACCTATATTCCACATCTACACTATCCATTCAGCTGTTAATGGACATCCAGGCTGTTTCCATTTTGTAGTAATTGTGAATAGAGCAGCAAAGAATGTGGATGAGCAAATACTCTGCAGTAGCATATAGAGAGTTTGGTTATATGCCCAGAAGTGATATAAGTACTCCATATGGTTCTATTTCTACACTTTTGAGGAACATCTACACAGATTTCCATAGTGGAGGAACCAATCTACACTACCACCACAGTGGAAAAGAATTCCCACATCCTTATAAACCCTCTGGTGTCTGCTCTCATTTGATGGAATAGTCGTTTTGTCTGAAATGTGATGAAATGTCAAATATGTTTGCATTTTAAGATATATGATTTATTGTTTTAATTATGTATGTGTGCTTGCATCTATGTTTGAGTACTTGCATGTAAGTACAGATGCCTGCTAAAGCTACAGACATTGGATCGTCCTGGAGCTAGAGTTATAGGCAGTTTTGGTCACCAAAACTCAGTACCAACCTCCAGGCCTCTGCAAGAACAGTACCTACTGTTTACCACTGACATTACACGGGGAGTTAATTTCCTTGGACCATTTAGTGTTCTGTATACTGCATGTGTGTGGATGAACATTTTTGCCTCTAGAATTGAATTTTTTCTATGATTTTTGCTTAAAACACTTTCTATGGCTTTGACGTGGAATACTTTTATACTAAAAATTAATCAACTTGATTTTCTCAAAATGTCAGGTGTAATTGTTACATTCCATTCACATGTTTTCTTTTAAAAAGGAGTTTGTAATTGACCTTAACTGAGTTATATTTAACTTATCATCAATTAGTAATTTTACTTTATTTTTTGTAGAACCATTCCTGCATCTCTGGGATAAGATTGACTTGATTATGATGCATGTTGGTTTTGAGGTGTTCTTGAATTTTATATGTGAGCATTTGGTTGAGAATTCTGTCTTCCAATCTCTGTAGGCACTGGCGCCAAAATTATCAATACAAAGCTAGTAAACTGAATTTAGGAACATGTCAAAAACAGTACCCACCAAGTTGTTTCTTGATGGTTCTATTGATGTCTTAGAGCATTTTCGAGAACTTTGCATAGGATGAATGAATGGTGGCCTTTTATAGCATCCTTTCCCCTAAATTGCATGTGTCTTTTTAAAAACGCTATACTATTACTAACATAAACGTTTGTAGTTTGTGACTACAGACTCACAGCCAAGGAAATGATGGTCCATTAATAAGGAGATGACAGTATTTTGAATAATGAAATACCAGCTGGAACAAAATTGACAAGGTATACTTCCCACATTGTCCACTACTACACATTCCTCCTACCTCAACCTTGAAAGTCTATGTTTTCTCTGCTGTAACCCAAATGGATGAAGGTTGAGTAAATCCATGTTCCCAATACAGAGGCCTCTCCTTCCTGGGGTCAGTGATACTAACCCTGGGCTAGGAGCCAGCAGAGTTGGATTTGAATTCTTCTTCTTCTATCTCTAAATGATTCCGTAACTCCACTAAGCAAAAATACTTGAGTCTGATTCATTCATTTGTAAAGACTTCATCAGGATGCACAATTTTAGCCCCGTCTGGATCTTTGGCTGAATCTTTATGCATGATATTTTCATGGAGTTCTAAACTGAATAATTCTACATATGAAAAAAAACTTGAATCACTGCAGTGATTTGAAAGAGTGTAATAATGGCTAATTAATTTTTCATCACTCTTAGTCTATTGATTACCTTTAGTTGATGCTGATAATTTTTCACTTGAATTCGGTGTCATCTGTGTGTTTATGCCATTCATCACTTCTCAGAGGAGACTCCACAAATATAAGTTAGATGGCAATGCCATTTGGCATAGTCTTACTTGAAAGAAGATAACACATATAACACTGAATCTTTTTAACTACACATTTATCACATCTCCTTTGCAAAAAGCTACGGAGTTCAAAAGTAATCTATGGCTTGTTTAAAAATTGAAGCTTACTATTTGTGAAAACAGTACATTTATTTCATAATGAAACCAATAATAGAATTTTTAATTTTCTGAAAGGACAGATGCATACATATAATAATATTAAATATTTCTTATAAAAGAAAGTTTTAGATGTCCTATTTTGAGGTGACAAAGCAGAGTGGCCAGGATAACATCAATGTAAAACCAAAGAACTTGATTGGGAGACTTAATATTTATATAATTTTGATAAATGGTTTTAATCTGTAGGAGTCTCGGTAATACCATCTACACAGCAGGGATAATAATATACTTACTTCTTGCCATTTCTGTACTTATTAAACAACATTAATTTGAAAGATAAATGCCAACTGCTTATCATCATGGTGAGTCTAAATGGTTTTCATGGCAGAGAAAATGTCCACAAAAGCCTTAAAAAATCCATGCTTCTTGTTTTGTTCCTAATAAAGTTTTGTAAGCCACATACTTGAAAATTCAACTGATCATTGTATATATGAATGGTTCAAACATAATATAAAATTTTGTAGTTGTCACACAATGTTATTTTAGAACATTCAGTCACCCCTTCCCATTAAAAATCCTTATGCTTCAGTCTATATTTGTCTATACAGGGATTCTGGATTTTTCATATCAATGGTATTATACCATAAGCTTTCTTTCTTAGATGTTCTCTTTCTTATCATCTTATTTTCTCATTTCTAGTCTACTGTAACATGCTTCAGTACTTTATAACTTATTACTGAGTGATATTTCATCATGTTGGCATACCACAATTTTATATCCATTCAATAATTGGTGGAATTTCATTTCCCTCCCACCCTTCAGCAATTACACATAGTATTACAGGGAACATTCAGGCATATTTTCATTTTTCTCTAGTATAGACAAAAGAGTAGAAGTACTAAGGTTTTATGACAAAATTATATCTAATATTCTGAGGACACACTGTGTGTTAAAAAAGTGTCTTTACGACTTTATAGTAATGGGATATTAGTGTTCTTCTTCCTGGTCATTCTACACCACACATTTTCTGTCACTCTTTCACATCTTGCTTGATGAGAAATTGTCTCTCATCTCAGTTTTGATTTGCATTTCCTTAATGACTATTCAGGTGCCTGACAGTCATTTGCATTATTTTTGGACTAATACCATCCAAACTTCTCTCCATTTTTCATTTGCATTATTTGCTATTTTATTATTGAGGTCCAGGAATTCTTTACCAGGTATCAGATACATGATAGAGAAATATTTGAAATATTTTCTCCCATTCTATGCATTATATTTACAACCCTTTTATCCTTGAGTTTTAATGATTATAATTATCTAATTTGCTAAAATCCAACTTACTACTTATTTTTCTTTTCTCCTGCTCCTCCTTTTCCTCCTTTCTCATTCTTCAGTCTTTCCCTTCCAACTTTTCTGCATCCCATTTCACCTTAATTCTCCCTCCATCCTTCTCTCCTCCTCCTTCTCCTCTTCCTCCTGTACTTATTTTTATTGATGGAATTTCTAGTTTTTTTCGAGAAACCATTGTCAATGTCATTAATATTTTCTCTGAAATTTCAATCTAATAATATGTAGTTGCTGCTGTACCACTGAGGTCTATAACTCCTTCTATGCTGATTTTTATGCATGGTCTATAGACAAGGGCTGTGTTTATTTAAGACATGATATCAATATATCCAGTCATCTTGTAAAGGACTCTTGGTTGACATTGAAATGTGAGCACCAGGTTCACATAACAATTACCTATATGAATCATGTATTCATTGTTCTAGGTTTTCATTGACTGTTACAATTTGTTTTAATTTGGCTATCTACTGTCCCCTCACTTACTTTAAGTGAAGCTAGTACTTCTTAGTTATTAAAATTAAGTCTTTACTGAGTTTTGAAAATAAAGGTTTTCTGGGTATTAGCTGTATCTTTTCACCTTTTCTAGCACTATTTTACCTCCCTGGATGATCTGGCTTGTTGTTTCTTTCATTTCTTTTTTCCCCTCCATTCTTTATTTAAATTAGAAACAAGATTGCTGTACATGTCAATCCCAGTTCCCTCTCCCTCCCCTCCTCCCCTGCCCTCCACTAAAACCCTATCTATCCCATACCATTTCTACTCCTCAGGGAGACTGAGGTCTTCCATTGGGGGGGTCTTAAGAGTCTGTCATATCCTTTGGAAAAGGGCCTAGGACCTCCCCTGTGTGTCTAGGCCAAGGGAGTATCTGTCTATGTGAAATGGGCTCCCAAGGTCAATTCCTATGCTAGGGATACAAACTGATACACTACAAGAGACCCCATAGATTTCTGAGGCCTCCTCACTGACACCCACATTCATGGGGTCTGGATCAGTTCCATGCTGGTTTCCCAGTGATCAGTCTGGGGAACAAGAGCACCCCCTTAATCAGGTCAGCTGTTTCTGTGGGTTTCACCAGCCTGGTCTTGACCCCTTTTCTCATCACTCCTCCTTCTCTGCAATTGGATTCCAGTTCAGTTCAGTGTTTAGCTGTTGGTATCTGCTTCTACTTCCATCAGCTGCTGGAAGAAGGCTCTAGTGTGGCATATAAGTTAGTAATCAATCACATTATCAGGGGCAGACATTTAAGGTAGCCTCTCTACTGTTGCTTAGATGGTTAGTTGGTGTCATCCTTGTAGATCTCTGGACATTTCCATAGTGCCTGATATTTCTTTAAACCTATACTGGTTCCCTCTCGGATGGTATCTCTTATTTTGCTCTCCTCTAATCTTCCCCCTACACAACCTTCCTGCTCCTTTATGTCCTCCTCACTCCTCCTCTTCTCCCCTTCTCATTCTCCTAGCTCCCTCTCCCCTCCCCCCATGCTCCCAATTTGCTCAGGAGATCTTGTCCCTTTCCTCTTCTCTGGGGGACCATGTATGTCTCTCTTAGAGTCCTCCTTGTTGCCTAACTTCTCTAGTGGTGTGGATTGTAGGCTGGTAATCCTTTGCTCTATGTGTAAAATCCATATATGACTAAGTGCATACCAAGTTTGTCTTTTTTGTGGCTGGATTACCTCACTCAGAATGGTTTCTTCTAGTTCCATCCATTTGCCTTCAGATTTCAAGATCCCATTGTTTTGTTTTGTTTTGTTTTGTTTTGTTTTTGTCCGCTTAGTACTCCATTGTGTAAATGTACCACATTTTCTGTATCCATTCTTCAGTTGAGGGGCATCTAGGTTGCTTTCAGGTTCTGGATATTACAAATAATGCTTCTATGAACATAGGTGTGCAGATGTCTTTGTTGTATGATTGTGCTTCTTTTGGGTATATGCCTAAGAGTGGAATTTCTGGATATTGTGGTAGACTGATTACCATTTTCTTGAAGAGTCACCATACTGATTTCCAAAGTGGCGGTACAAGTTGGCACTCCCACCAGCAGGGGAGGAGTATTCCCCTTTCTCCACATCCTCTCCAGTATAAGTTATCAGTGGTATTTTTGATTTTAGCTATTCTGACAGGAGTAAGATGTATCTCAGAGTTGTTTTGATTTGCATTTCCCTGATGGCTAAGGATGTTGAGCACTTTCTTATGTGTCTTTCAGCCATTTTAGATTCCTCTGTTGAGAATTCTCTATTTAGTTCTATACCCCACTTCTTAATTGAATTACTTGTTTATTTCATTTCATTCAACACGAAGTATTTCCCTTTCAAATCTTGTGTCCCTTTCAAAGATTTCTTCTTTGGTCCATTGATAAGTGTCACACATTTTTTGAAGTTCCTGTTTCTGATTTCCCTAATTTTTCTCACATGGGCAAAGAACAGTACTTGTGTAATTTCAATAATTTAAATTTCCTAAGACAGATGACTTTCCACAATAATTCAAGTGTGCCTGGAATGAACCTGTATTCCACTGTTGCAGAATGGAGTGTTCCAGAGTTAGCTAGTTTATACTTCTACCTGAATCTTGTATATAATTGCTCATCTTCCTTTTGATTCATCTTTAAATTATGGAAAGTTGACCAGTGAAGTCCTCAACTATTACATTTAAATCATCTGTTTCTTTCTTTAGTTCTTTCATCTATTTCTGTACATCACTTAAGCCCCCATCTATGGAAGTCTATTTCTACTGCAGTGTACAGTGACAGCACAACTTTTTCAGATGTATGCACCTTGAGGCTCTCTTTACATCCCAAAGCCAACATTGACTTCTTCTAAACTCCTTGACTATTGGAAACATTCTGCATCTTCTTGTGAATATCTGGCTAGCCTTTCCATATTGGCATCACACCCATCATGTCACCATTCTCTACTTTTTAGCTGATGCCTCTCCTTCTTAATAATGCTCTGACACATAAATTGTCCTGTAGCCTGATCAAAGAGATGCCTGACTACTTCACATGAGATTGATACCTATTTTTGAAGCTTTATTATCCACTATTCTAAGAATACCTTTAGGTTTGTTGTATCCCACACTCTGTTGCAAAGAAAGATGAACCCTATGGAAGGCTCCATGACCTTATCTATGTCTGCCCTAAGTAAGACTTCTACCACATCAGAGGAGGAGGAAAGGTAATATCTTATTCTTGATATGCAAATTTTTCCTCTTCTTGACAAATTTACATACATTTTCACGAATAAGTATTCCTTTGTTTGTATAACACAATTTCCAGAGATTGGCTGTTGTTAACTTTCACCTGTCATAGTTAATTTTCTGGGAAGAGTGTGTTCAGCTCTGTCACCATTTTAGAGAGCTTCTCCTCCCCAGGGTGTTTTTAATTGGTCCATTCTTATGGCTTGTCTCATTTGGGGTGCTTACATGGAAAAGTCTGTTTAATGTATAATTCGTCTCAACAAACATTTTCTGGCCACATTAGGCAGCATGTTTTCTCCAGTCAGCATCTCCGTGACCTCAAACCCTGGAGAAGTCCAGGAGTTGTGAATACAGATGAGGATGGGCATTTGAGAATCTGCTGACTCAGGTCTTCGGCAAGAGGGCTCTCATTTTATGCTCTGAGTTATATTTGTGGGAGGAGCAAGGGTAAGAATTTATGTTATTAAGAGTTTATCTTGGTTCACAATATAAACAATCTGGGAAGAATCTTAGAGAAGGCATGGGAAGTCCTGAAAAAAAAATCACCTGTTATCAGTCACTCACATAAACACAACAGTGTCTATTAAAGACTTTTGCCTCCATATACTGTTTAATGAGATAATACCTGGTGCTTTGTGTTCTGGCCAATTATTTCTGTGTTTTTAGTTAAGTTTATTTCTTTACTCAATCTCTGTGTTTTTATGGTTTCTGGAAAATCTACAGATTTTATTTCTTAGATTCTCTTCAAATTTGTTTTTATTCTTGGTTCTGTCAGGGGCAGACGGGGGTGGGGGATGGGTGATTCTCCTTTGGAGTTCAAGATCATCTCAGACAGTGGTGGACCTGGCTGGCATGTTGGGGAGCAGATGTAGGAGTGCAGGGTAGGCCAGGTCCTGGTTCCTCTGCCTGACATCAGAGACCTCAAGGAAGTCAGGCTTCTTCTTCCCTCTTCCCACTGGATATCACCCTGATGGTTGATAGCCTTTACTATACTGGTTTCTCAAGCTCTTCCATTATGCCCAGAAGCAACTCTGGGTTACAAACTGTCTGTGGAAAGTATAGAGTCACCTAGTGGCAACCTCAGGGCTCTGCCTGGGAGGGCACTTCCAAAGAGTTTTAATTGAGAAGACAATACTCACCCTGAATCTGTGCGGTATGTTGCCATGGCCCAGGGTGCTGTGCTGACTGAAAAAGGAGAAATCTAGATGGACAGTTGCATTTCTCTCTATGATTCCTGGGGTCACAAACCTGGCTGCCTCATGCTCCTGACCCCAAAGCAAGAACCACCCTTACTACACTGCCTTTCCACCATGCTAGATTGCACCAGGGAATTCTGAGCCAAAAGAAGCACTTCCCTAGTTGCTTTGGTGAGTTGTATTGTCACTGGAACTAGAAAAGTGGCAAATGTGTGAGTAGATACTAAATCTCACATGGTATTTATCTAAAACTACATAGGTGAGAGGCAGCAAGCCTGTCCAGGAGCTGACAGCATCAGTGAAATTAAGAGTAACTGATAAAAGCCAGTGTGAAAAAGTTCCTGCTGGACATTACTGCCTGCACTGACAAATGTAACATTTTATCCAGGCTGAAATGAAAGTAAGCTACAGTTACACAACTTCTAGAAGTAAAATCTTAGGGAAAGCAGCTTCCAATCTGAAAGTTGCAAATCACAAAATAAATAATTATAAAGAAGAAATAAATTGTGATTTTCCAATGTGTAAAACTTATTACATTTTTTCTTAAAGACAGGGTTTCTCTATGTATCCTGGCTGTCCTGGAACTCACTCTGTGGACCAGGCTGGTCTCAAACTCAGAGATCCATCTGCCTCTGCCTCCACATTGTTGTGTGCCACCACCATCCTGCTTTTTTTTTAAACGTTATTTGGGTTTAAAGTTCAGATGGATAAGAGTCTATAATGGTAGAGTGGAGGCAGAAGCTATGAGCTCACACCTTCAACCACAAACATGAAGCAGAACAAATTTAAATGACATGAGTCTTTAAATTCTTCTTTCCAAGACAGGGTTTCTATGTGCATCCCTGGTTATTCTGGAACTAACTCTGCAGAGGCTCACAGAGATCTGCCTGCCTCTTTATTAAATGCTTGAAAAATGTGTAAGCAATCTATAGAGTGAGGTTAAATATCTCACACACAAACACACACACACACACACACACACACACACACACACACACACACACACACGCATGTGGAGATAAAGATTCACTAGACTCAGTATAAGTGAAATGTAGTTTGTTTGGGGGAAAAGAACTTACACAGAAAACAAGCAACTGTCATGGTGCTCCAGCTCCAAGGATGCAGACCCTGTCACCCTGATGCTCTCCAAGCCCTAATCCTTTTCCTTTTAACAGGTCACATCTGCACCTGGGACCACACCCTTTTGGGTGTGGTCAGTGCTCCAGGTGCTGAGGTGAATATCACTACACATATACACACAGGATTTGCCTCTAATATACATAAATAATTCGTATAACTTCTTTGTAAAGAGGTAATACAACCAAGAAAAGATTAAAGGGGGAAAGGATACATTCAAGGGAGATACACAACTCATCAAACCACACAAAAGCCTCAGCATCATTAGCCACCAGGCAAATACACATGAAAGCTACAGGGAAACTCCACCAAACACCTACCAGAATGACTGCAATTGAAGGATGAATAGCAACGTCCAACACTGACAAGACACCTAATATTGAATGCTTACATACTGCTGGCAGGAATCTAAAATATCTTCACAGTATCTCAAAAAGATGCAAAAAATATGTATTCATTGACCTCGGTGTTTCATGACAAAGTATTTATGTGCAAGAAATGAAAATATCCATTCTTAAATATCTCACACAAAAATTTGCACTTAGGCTGTAATTTTTGTAACTTCTAGTTAGAAACAATGTGCAGCTCATTATTTGGAGAATTAATAGCAAAATTTGAGACAAAAATGGAATTGTATTTATAAAAAAATTAGTGAGAAATAGCTGCACCACCACATTGGTTAGCTTCACACATCGTATGCTTGGTGAAGTGACTCAGACTCCATAGAGAGTATAGCATCGGGCTGGATTTACTCTGTCCCCAGAATAAGAAGCCCTCTAGAAGGCTAAAGGAGGAGTGTTTGCCCTTGAGTTTGGGGAGGGTTGACAGAAGAAAAGATCTTGTTCATGATGGATTCATCTTAATTAGGGAATAAGTTACATGAACTTGTAAATTTACTAGCAGTCTTAATGTTCACTTCGGATCTGGCTGCATAACATTATAGAAATGTTTTTTTGCAAAGAAATTTTAAAGATTATTGAGGGGAGTCAGAGAGAGTAGCAGTAGGTTGTATGCTTTGTCGAAGTCTTAAAGGTAAGTCTTTGCTACAGTCTTAAAGGTATGTTATATATACTTCATCATTGGTCATGAGCTCAGGAAATGTAGTCTTTGAGACCATGTAATCTTAAGAAAATGTCGTCACTAATGATCTCTGTCCATTTCTGGCTATTGTTACAGAACAATTGAGACTGAACAATCTTAAATTAAAGAGGTCTATTCAGTCCCAGGTTCTGTAGCTCTAAAAGACCAGTAGTGCTATCTACTTCATGAGGGCCTACAAGTCCTGGCAAAACAACAGCACACATCCCATCCGCATGGAGATGCAAGGAAAGGGAGGAGTGCCCCTCCAGGAGGTAATCCACACCCCCTAAAAATCATCATCCCATCATAAAAGCGCCGCTTCAGGAGCCTAGACTTCACAGAGAAAGCAACGCTTTTCCAGGCCATCGGGTTGACAACTATGTTCCAACAAGAGCTGTGGGGCAGGAGGAAACCACCCAGCAACCAAATCGTTGAAATTCCCATCAACAGAGCTAGGTGTGCTGTGACTCCTCAGTGGCTTCTGATGAACACCTCTCATGGCTTTCAGGGGGTTCACAAAAGAAGAGCAAACAGAACGGGGACCTATGCCACTGCCTTTACCTCAGGCTTCCAAGCATTTCGCAAACCCAATGACGGAAATCTGGCTTTGGATAGGCAGGTTTGGTTCCATTCCCCACGGAAGTCCTTTTCCCTTTCCTCTGTCCCTGGGGGAGTCTTGTTATAGCTATGGGCTTCCTAGATCTGAGTCCCTTACATTCATGATTGGTACCCATTGAGTCATGTAACAAATACTGATGAATATCTCCTGTTATTCATGACGCCATGAATAGCCCTTGTTGATGTAAGCTCTAGCAGGCAAACCTCTGAATGTGCGCACTCTGGCGCGCACAGAAATTTAAGTGGTCAACTAGGGTGGTCGACTAAAGTATATTTGTCGATATAGTGAAGGGCAGTACTACAGAACATTGTATTAGAGAGGCTTGGAATTCTTTTTAAAAGCACTAAATTAAGAACGAAAATTGTGTTACCCAGTAAAGGTACGTGCTACAAAGCCTAAGGATGTGAGTTCGATTGCTGGGATTCACACTTTGGAAGGAGAGGACTAACTCCCCCATGTCACTCTCTGAACCCTCTCTCTCACATATATCACACAGTGTGAACACACACACACACACACACACACACACACACACACACACACACACACACACACACACACTAATACGTGTCCAGCTGTGTTCTATTCCTGACACTGTCCTAGATGTAGCGGATATTGGGTTGATTTTCTTGTTTTCGGTCAAGATTTTATAAAACTGGTGTCACGTTCATAAAGGCTGTGTGAGAAAAGTTATGAAAACGTATAGTGTGAAGGTTGGAATTAGGGAACAGTTTTGTGAATGCGCTCAGAGATGAAAGCCAGCTCCTGAGATTGTTGAGGCTGATTGGAGGAGCGGAGTAGAAGAGGGTCCCTGTGAGATGATCCTCATGTCTTTATAAAGCTCTGCGTTCCGCACAAGGGAAAAGGAGTGGACTGCTGACTCCACAGCTTACGGCCTTCCTGACCCCGGTAATTCAATCTCACTGTTGACCTTTGAGTTTCCTGTTGACTCTCACTCCATCTTCTCAGGGCCAGCCAGCCTTCTCCTTGGCTGTGCATGCCCTCAGCCATAACTCAGCTTCCAGGGCCTCTGAGTTCCCTCTATCTGGGCTCTCTGGGCATGTATTGGGGACATACTTGCATGTAACCCTTGGCCCCCGGGGTACATCTTTTTCCATCTATTCTTTGAACCAGAAGCAAGTTTTAGCCACTACCATCATTCCTATTTTGTCAGTTAGAGGCTATGACAAAGTTTCCAACCCCAGGCTAGTCTCAGCCCTCCCTTTATTGAGCCTCATCCTCACGGCAGCTGGTTCAGTGGCACAGTTATTTTCCATTAGACTTTCAGATGTGTTCAGCGCTTAATATATTTTCCTTGTCTTGCTCCCAATATCCCTGCAAGGTGAACAGTCTTAGCTTCTATTTCCCAATGAGAAATGTGAGCATTAAGGAGATTTGCTCACTTGCCCAAAGTTATACAATGAGAACAAAGTACAAATATATAAACTCCAGTCTGTTTAGTTCAAGAGAAAAAGAAGAACATGCAATGCTAATTATTTTGCTCCTAGTTATACAGCAAGGAAAGCCATAACTCTGGCTCTGAGCACCAAGTAGAATCAAGAGTGCCCCCCGGAAAGCATGGCTGTTCAATACAAGAGACCCATTTCTTACCCTCCTTTTTCCTGGCCAGCTTTTTAGCTCTTTCCATTTTACCTGCCTTTAGATTAACACTGTAAGTGCACTCATTTCAAATGGCTTGCAGCATCTCTTCCCTCTTCTACTCAGGCACGTAAGTCAGTCCCTAACACAACCATCTCTCAAAATAAACTGCTCGACCTTTGAATGGAAGCTTTAATTCTAAATTGGACAAGTCATGGCTTTTGCTGATACATGTTCCCTGTAGTTGTTTACACATTCTTTCAGCCAGGCTAGCAAAATTAAGAGGGGTGCAAGGTGGAAAGAAGGATGTGTAACTTTAGAGAAGAGGGGGCACCTTTTTACATGTATGGCATTCTCTTGAATAGTTATGTAGATCCAACACACTGCAAATTAGGAAAGGGATTCTGTGAAGGTGGCAGGCACACTGTCAACTAGCGCAAATGTAAGATAAAGTGGAAACATAGATTCTTGGGATCTGTGAAGTCTGCATTAGCTCCCAGGAACTGAGCACAGCTCTCATCTGGCTCTAGAAATATCATAAACTTTAACACACAGTCTTAAATCTGTCTCTGCTTTTTTGAATAGGAAGTTGTATCAGAAACTTTTCCAATTAAAGATTACCATGTATGTGACCTTGGCTCTTTTATATTTTTAGCAAACCAGTCCTCAAACTATTTCACATATATTAAGTGCTGGCAAGTGATAAAATTTACAACAGAACAGAATTGCATGAAAACAAACTAAAAGTAGTACTGCAGTAGGGTTTTCCCATTAGAGCTGCAAGGCAGCAGGAACACAGCTCAGAGAAGAACACATGGATTTTGGTTTCAAAATAGGAATGGAAAAATGAAGAATTGTATGTGGGGTAGGTGGGTTTGATGAGCTACAGTGATTTATATTGTATTTTCTATTTCAGTTGTGGCTTCTCCCTGTAGAAAACAAGGATGCCTCATGGAAGTCTTCCTTTTGAGTGACATATTTTCTGGAATACTCATCCGTTAACATTTAATTAATGTGTCCTTTTGATATTTTAAATATCATCTAGAGATGGTTTTATGTGTGGATAGGTAGGAGTTTAAATAAAAAAAATGAGCAAATAAACAACAGAGTCATTTTCATCAAATCACCAAGAGACACAGCCATGGACAAACACGAACTGTCCGATATGCAGGGACTAAATCTATGTTAGCATTTTCAGTGGTGAGAATTCCACCCGTAATATATCTGTAAACACATTGTCATAAAATCAAACTTCTTGATGCTTCATCACTTGGAAATTGTGAAGGGACCTGGATCCAGGAAATGTAATTTCCCTGTTGCTTACCTTGTGAAAAACCCTATTTTTAATATCAACTGTATATGAAATAGAAGGATGGTGACAACCGTGTCTCTAATGCAATGAGAGCAGTGTTTCCTTTACTGAGTTTTGCTCACAGCAAAAATGCAGAAAATCCCGAGGACAGGTCTGCTGGTAGACTGTTAAGAATAGACAACAAATCATCCAGCTTCACAGAGAACTCAGAAACACTGACCAATATGTCAAATATGCCCCTTATGCAGATTTATATATTATATATTATATATTTAGTGCAGAAAACCCCAGTGTTCTTGTACGTTGGTTTTTGCTACATGATTCAGTGTGACTCATTCAGATATATGCATTCAGTGTCTTGTAAACATCTATGCAAAACAGGAGGTAGTATAAGAGCTGGTCTTTTCTCTGGTGCAGCCTGGTAGCCTGTAGTGTTGAAGCATGTCAGATTTCAGATGGAAATTTTGTCATTCATGTCAAAATCAATTTGCATGCATGCGTGCGTGCGTGCGTGCGTGCGTGCGTGCGTGCGTGCGTGCGTGCGTGCGTGTGTGTGTGTGTGTGTGTGTGTGTGTGTGTGTGTGTGTATTCATGTGGAAGCCCAATGTTGGCATTAGGTGTCTGACTCATTTATTCTTCACCTCATGTTTTGAGGCAGGGTCTCTCACTTGAAACCACAGCGTACCTATAGTCTAATTTTGCCTTTACAGATTAACTTGCTCAAGAGATGCCCTGTCTTCTCCTGCATTCTGTGACTTCAGGAAGGCTACCATGCCTACTTGCCATTTACGTAGGTGCTAGAAATCTAAACTCTGATCTTCAAGCTTGACTGCAGATAACTTTCAGGATGAGTCATCTCTACAGGTCCTGTCACTTTCTCTCTAAATGTTGCTGAGTGGCTAGTGAATTACATGTTTAATCTTACCATCCTGTCAGCTATGGTTGACCAAATGTTAAAACAATCCACTAAAGTATGTTCAAGATCATATGTTGTAGATTATTTTAAGGTGTGTTACATTTGTTTATGTATAAAGACGTGTTGCTCTTATTTATGCTGCATTTATTTAACTACTAAGCTGTGATTCTTTTCCTGTCTAAAAGCTGGTGGCCTAATAAAGACTAGAACAGCCAAAGGTAATGCAGGAGAAAGGATGGGTGGGGCAGGCAGGCGGAGAGTATAAATAGAAGGAGCAAGGAAGAAGCAAGAGAGAAGAAAGAAAGGAACAAGAAAAAGAGGAGAGGATATGTAGGGGATGATGTAGCTTGCTTAGGGGCTGGCTACAGGTACGCCTGATCATGCCTGTGAGGGCGTGGTCAGGGTGATGTAGAGTGAGGGACGATTACTGGTGGGCTGCTTTCGCTTTCATTTTCAGCTTACTGTACTTACCGCTGTACCAGCTGGCTAGGTCACTCTGTAAGCAAAGGCTTTTCCCTATTAAAATCCCTTGTATTTTTACCTGGCTTCATATTGGTAATTTCCCATGATAAGGAGAACCCCAAGGGCTAGATACACAGACCCCCAGCTGGCCAAGGAGTAACAGTGAAAGTAATATATACAAAAGTAAGAAAAGAAAAGCTCAGAGGCAAAAGGTATATGGGTTAATTTAAGAAAAGCTGGCAAGAAACAAGCCAAGATAAGGCTGAGCATTTATAATTAAGAATAGGCCCTCTGTGTGTGATTTATTTGGGAGCTGGATGGTAAGCACTCCCAAAAAGTCAAAAGAGCAAAAATGTAAAGAGTAAAAATCAAAACAAAACAAAACATCCCCCCAACATTTTGGCATTCCTTTGAGGGGTTAGAGTAAAAGAACAAAAAACTACAATCTGTAACAAGAGACAGAAACCATTTTCAAAGGAATCAAAAACATCATTAGTCTCTTCAATATCTTTTGTGTTTTCACCCTGCTACATACTTGATTTAAAAATTATTTCAAAGTTTATATCCACAGATATTTCGAGAAAAACATTGATTTCACAAAACTGTCAGTGCTTTGCTTAGATTGGGACATTCCTTAAAATTGCAAATTAAGAAAAGTTTACAAATTTTTTAAAGCTAATGAAATTAAGTTGGGCAATTATATATTTTTTTTTCTGTTGCTAGATTTTGGCTTTAATGGAGTTCAAATCGACAACCCATGTGTCCTGTGTGAAAAAGTCAAATAAATTAATTTATAGATGCTTATCATTCCTTACTGAATTAGGACTCCATTCCATTATCTTAAATGACAGAGGGCTATGTGAGCTATTGCCCCATTCTGCTACTCATGCCTCTTTTTGTCTGAGGGCCTTCCTTTTCTGGGTGTCATCAGGGCCTGGTAGCCAGTTCTTTACCAAAGCTAAGGTTTTAGCCTCCTTTCTTGGGGATTTAAACCAGACATCTGACCTCATGACTGACATTCTGCTGCCCTACTTGCTGAATGTTACCCAGACGTCTCTTCACTTCCCACAGGAAGCTTTTGCTAAAATCCCTAGGACATAGTTACTAACTTCTCAGAAGCCTGGCATGCATGACCTCCTGAGGCACAAGACCAGGTTTGCAGAGTCTCAGAAAACCCCTTCCAACCAGGCTCCTGGGACACTATTGACCAAACTGAAAATAGACAGTTCTTTTGAAGAATTGCCAGACAGATCTGAAAAGCAAGACAGATGTCAAGGGGAAAGGGGACTAATATGATTCACATGAAAGTCTGGGTCTTCTGACACTCAGCCATAGTCAATTATGAAGAGTTACAAAACCAAAGCTTCTATGATACTCAGGTTAAAAAGCACAAACAGTGATTTTAGCTATATGCTTTAAAGGTCTACGGATAATTCAAATTCTCTGGGCATAAGGGTGAACTCACAAGGGTACCATCATATTTCCAAACCACTTTCTTGTAGAAATGAGGCAAGCTCTGTGAATTCAAACTGTTTCTTTTATTCCTTGCCATGTATCTGCTACCTTGAACACTGTCTGACAGACAGATTGTTGCTGAGTAAAGTTTGGCAGCATGAATCTGTAATAAACATGTTGACTTTATCAACTACTATGGAGCTAGCTGTCTCTGATAACACTATTGTATTGGTTTTATCATTCGAACTTGATGGAAATTGTTATGACCAACTCAATAACAATATCTGAAGTTCCAACTGGCTCAAAGGAAGATGATGCATGCACTCTGGGTTGATTGTCATGTGTACTCATGACTGTCCCATCTCACCACTCAAGTGACATCACCCTAAATCTTGACCACTAAGACCCATACTAGGGAGTTGAGGCATTAGCGGCAAAAAGACTCAAGAAATCTCCTTGGAAACTCACATGTGAATCAATAAATCATTTGCAGTCTCATTTGCCAACTTAGCAAGGTATAGAAAAAGATTCTAGATGAGATCAGCTATCTATTCCTAACTGTGGTGAGTGCATATATGATTTTTATTGTGCAAGACACTCCAACATTTGTAAAGCTATCCCTCTAGTTTTTTTATATTAGCTCAAAATTTCATGTCTATGACTTTACAGCTGAGAATTCTGAGATCTCCCTCTTGTCCCCTTCTTATCTTCAGCCTGTCTTCTTCTTTTCTCGCCTCTATAATTCCCAGACACTCTCGCCCCTCCCTTCCTTCTTTCTTTCCCTCTTTAAAAATCTATCAATTTTCTGTTTAAAACACATAATCTTTAAGGGAAGTTGCATTTCAAAATAAATACCAGCAGCAAATTGTCAAATTCTCAAAGACTGAGCCTGGTACCATGTGACTGAAGCAAAGAGAACCATGGGGTTGAGAGGTTTTCATCGCTCAGATATGATTAGCTATTTCTGTTGATATGCATAGGGCTTAATATAGAAGATTAACATTATTAACAGAATTTTTTCTTAATAAGTTGCTTTCTACCCATTAGATCTAATGCTATGTTTCTTGACAGTATGATTGATGCAATTATTACTCTAAGTGCCAATTACTGAGGAAGGCAAGCAGTCTCTGCTTAGTATGAAGCTTCCAGGATGCTTTGGGGTCAAATGTCTGTACATCTTAAGACCCGAAGCACCATCAGGATTTGTAGAAGAGACCTGCTTTACTGAACTTTGACCCTGAAGGTCATTTCATCTTAATAAAATGTATTTTTGTGTTGCAGTATCTTAGGCTTTAAATGATACTGTGAAGATAACTGAAGAAAGTAAACACTAAAAATTCATTTAAATGGTCATGGTTTTAAAAAATCCTTGGACCAAGTTAAGTACCACTTAATAAACTCACCATTACAATATACATCAATGATGGTTGAGATCCGCTAACAAGCAGGTTTGGAGTGCCTGGAGACGTTCAAGCATCCTTATACCTCTTAAATTATCAGTTTTCCCATGATTATGTTTATCTGATTTTAAGACAAATTTTGGCTCAGTTTCTCTAGCAACATGTGTGTTGTGATATCTTGGTACTTTAAGGGCCTCCGGTTCTAGGTTTCCATACACATAAACCACAGTGTTGTCAAAGAAAAAACTGATAGCATGAAATCCTCCAAGTATCTGGAACATCAATCATCTTCCTTCTGGTGACTTGCTTTCTTGTAGAAATTATCTGCAAAAAAAAAAAAAGAAGAAGAAAGAATGAGTCTGAGGCTTGATAGAGAAGAAAGAAAAATATTGTGAATAGCAAATATAGAAAAAATGTTCATCTGCCCCTCACTTGCTAAGCAGTGATTTTGTTTGCCCGCTGGGGCTACATGCCTGCTACTGAACAGCAGATAGAGATTCTCAGGTCACTCCATGTGGAAGCTAGAGCATGGAATGTCCAATTTCCATTACTGACTGCCTCACAGTTAATAAAGAGGCAGGAGTCATGCCGCCCTTAACTGAGACATAGTAGGAACACAAAAGGCCTATCATTCCAGTGATTTAGGAAGCTTAAGCAGGAGGATCACAATTTGAGAGCCAGCTTGGGCTAAGAAGAGTTCAAAGCTAGCTCAGAAACCTTAGGGAGACCCTTCATCAAAGACTAAAGCATGTGGAAACACTTGGAACTAAAATCTGACGACCTAAGTTAGTGTTCCAGGACCTGATGTGGGATGTCCTTCTGTATGCTTGTTTGCAGGTGGCTCTGGCTTATTACTATTTAGCTCTTACATATAAGTCAACCCATTTCTATTTATCTGTCTACCAACTATTGGCCTATGGCTTACAGATAATGCCCTGGAATCTTACTCCTCTGACAACTGTTAGCTTCTCCTTCCACCCCATTTTCTTTCTCCCTGTATCTCTGCTTGGATTTCAAAGCACCTTTATTCATCAACCAATAAGAGCAACACATAGTCCCAGCATACATAAGGACCTCCCATATCATTTCCCCTTTTCTGTCCAATTAAAAATGAAGGTTTTAACTTTAACATTGTAAAATTACATATAACAAAATAGGTATAAAGCAAGAATTACAGTTATAATATTTGGAAAAATTAAAGAAAACACTCCATCATCTATCCTATCTTTGTGAGTCTAAATTTTCACACTGAATTTATCTTTTATCATAACTAAGAAAAATATAATTACAACAATCTAGTCTTCAAGTCCATCAAAGATCCCAGAAGGATATAATATTACCTAAGTAAACAGGAAGTGTATTGCAAGCATCTTGCAAAACTCTATATGTGACAGAGGTTTCTTGCTGCCTGGACAGTCGTTCAAAGTTCTTCTGTAACACTGGGGCATCCATCTTCAGCCTACAGGCCTGGAGTTTCTATCTGGCAGACTTCTCAGTGAAGCAGGAAAACTGAAACTGTTCCACCTATATTGGCAGTTTGTCAGTCATTTTCCTCTGTGTCCTGAAGAATGTGCTATCAGCTACAGGACTCATACAGTGGAAGGAGAAAAACAAAACACTTTACAGGATCTCCTCTGACCTCCACAACCATGCTTCCCAACCACAATAACTAAATTAATGTTACAGAAACATAAACTAAAAAGGGAAAAGGGCTTAAGCTGTAGCAAATTACCTAACTTGGTTCTAAAGTCAAACATCACTATAGAAACACATGCTCTCTCTCTCTCTCTCTCTCTCTCTCTCTCTCTCTCTCTCTCTCTCTCTCTCTCTCTCAGGCACCCACCCCCAGCCCCCACACACATCCTTCAATAGTCTTTATATGCTATGAAACTTTAATGTTCACTAGAAGAATTTTGTCTCAGCATAATGAAGGTATATGCTTTAAAATGCTGTATGTCACAATTACAGACATATTTAGCTTACTGACATATACCTCCAAACCCACTGTATTATATTGTCTTCCTTCTGCATTTCCTGAAATTATTTCATTTAAATTTCCTTCTGATGTGTGTCATATTGAAGAAAAATATACCCTTTTTACTAATGCAATTACAATGGTCCCAACGTCTTAAATTTATATTAAATTGAAATTTAAGTTTTATTGTATTTCATGGTATTCTGGACTTTCTTATTTCAACTATGTTTAAAATATAATCACATGTTTTCCTTCATGTAAACAAATAAAAAATAATATTTTCCAGTCAACGAGATGGCTCAGCTGATAAAGAAAGGGAATTGCTGCCAAGTCTGAGGACCTGAGTTTGATGCTGGAACCCACAGGGCGGAAGGATATAACTAATGCCCATAAATTGTACTCTGAACTCCATGCATCTACACACACACACACACACAGACACACACACACACACAGACACACACACACACACACACACACACACACACACACACACACACACACACACACACACACACACACACACACACACACACACACACACACACACACACACACACACACACACACACACACACACACACACACACACACACACACACATATAATAAAATTATAATAAAAAATGATAATACCCTCAGACAACTGGCTCTTATGTTTTCTGCAGAGCAAAGGTGGTGGTATCACTAAGATAATTTCCTGATTAACCTCAGCTATATTAGCAATTACAAGCTGACAGGGTGTTACAGTCTTTCCTCAGAAACAGACATAATTTACGTTAAGAACACAGACATTCATTAACAAATCTACAAATTCCCCATTTATATCTTCCTCAAAACAATTTTTTAAACTAGGTGCAAATATGCCAAAAATATCAAAGATGATTTGATTTCTAAAAACAGCTCTAATAGGCCCGTTAGCTAGGCAGTGAACACTTTTTCATTTACAGAACATGCCCCTCTGAATGGAGGGTCAGAAAATTTCCTGATCTCACTGTGTATTAGTAGGGCTCTGCAGAGATTGTTTTCCCCTTTGAGAGTAATATGAAGCACATGGAAGCATGCTCAGTTTCCACAACTGGGGATGAGAAGAAGGGTCTTGGGTGAAGAATCAGTACAGTCTCGAAGTCTATTTCCCGTGAGCTTTAAGGTCAGCTTTGTGTTTACCTGTGCAGGTACCACCATGATGGGCTCGATGGAAGATAGGGTGCATGGTGGGTGCACACATGGTGAACTCTGCCTGCTGTGGAGTTTGGTGTCTTTCTACCTGAACAAGCCAGCTGACCCAAGCAGCACCTACAGAAGTCTTTGATGGTCACAGATTTTCTGTGCCGAGTCTGGGCGCTGTGTGCCACTCACCTCCCTTCAGTCATTCTGTCTCTTGCCATAACTTCCATATCTGAATTCTGAAAGGAGTTAAGTGTCTGACCTCAGAAAAGTACTTTTCCTTCTCCACGGGCTTATGGGTTCCATGGAAACTAAACACAAGTGCATTAAAAGGAGCTTTTAAACAAATATACCTGCAATAAATCCGACATAGGAGAAATCCACTTTGTTTTATATTGTTGGGCCTCTTTTTCCTGGCTGCCCTCTAGGTAAATAAATTCTGAAATTTCCATGGCTAAGGCTCATGTAGACAGGGCTTTCAGAAGGAGGAGGGTGCAGCATTGTCTCTGCTATTTACTAATGAGTGACTTCACACAAGTTACTGACTTCTGTCCCCTGGTTTGTTACTGCTAAAACTAGCAGGATAATGGTACCTATATTGCAGAATGGTTGGGGCAATAGGTGTATATAAAATTTGTTGAGCAACATTTGACCAACAGGAAGTGTTCAGCAAATTTAGCAATTGTCCTTGATATCAGCAGTCAGTCAAATTTACAGCCCCACCTCTCTTTGCACAGGAAGCAATCAAGAGCTGAAGATGCAATAGGCCCTGTTCAGGACAAGGGTCACTCAGTAACTTGGGACTGTCGAAATGGCTGGGGTAGTCTTCTCCATCCATCCTTCACTCATTAACAATCAGATTCAGGTCAGTGTTTCACACGGACAACCCTCTTCCTGTTTTACATACACAGTTTGGACATGTTCATGTCATGGCCCATTACCCACCTACCCCATTCTACTTCATAGCAGAACAATGTCTTCATGCCCAGCACAGTGCCCTGGAACATACAAGGAGTTCAATGAATATTTGTTGAGTAAGAGAATGAGTGCATCAGTGTCTGAGCAATAATTGTCCATGTGTCTTTCAGGAAAAATGACAGTGGTTCTGCCTGCTGCTGTTATGCATTCTGCATAATACTGCTTAAACAAATTCCAGAAGGGGAGTCACAGCACTGCTCCCCATCCTTTAATAAATGGTGCATTTTCCATTAAAGAAATCCAATTCTCAGAGCTATGACCTTGGGTATGAAAGTATGTCTTTTCTTAAATGGAAGACTGCTTACAGGAACTGAAAGTAAGATGGCAACTGCATCTTTAAGGAAAACAGTCTACTCTGAGCTAAATATGAGCAAGCATGGCCTGAGCATATGGATTTCAGTTATCCTGGGTGACACGTCCCACTTCAGAAGAGGTTATATGAACTTTTGTAGACACAGAACAAAAATAGCCATAAATCAATACATCAGTGGAGGCAGTGGACAGGCGAGAGCAAGGGAGGGAAATCTTCTCTGTGGGTTTCAGATGCTATCTTATGGTGTTCTTCACCTTAGGGTAGAGGCCAGAGGTCTACCAAGCTTAATTATATATTCCAGGAGATTTACCTAAAAGTCTCTAGGATGCTAGGTCACATACAAAAGGTAAAAGTGAATTTAAACTGTAAAACAAGCCCAGGAGACCCAAGGTAATTTTGGCTCTCAACTAACAACATTGTGTTTCCAGGATCCCGATACTATCGATAAGGTCAAGCCATCTGCAGGACCCTAAATATAGATGCAGCTTCTCTAAAGAACTTTAGTTCCACTCAGCTGTTACTACAATAAAGTGCTTGAAATCAACACTGCATTGATTTGCTATATGCTGAATATAATTGGTAACATGTAACTTTCACATACTAGCCAAACTGAAGCCCATGACTGTATAGAAGTGCTAAAACCACTCAAAATACAAAACAGATTTGCCCTGGAAGACACTATAAAAATGACATATTAGTGATTATTTCTGAAGAACAGAATAAATTTTTTACCATATTAAAATTTTATTTTTTATTTTGAAAACAATCTTATTTTATATAGCAATCCAGTTCCTTCCTTTTCCACCTCCCTCCACCTCCCATCCACTCCTCAGAGACGGTCAGGCCTCCCATGGGGAATCATCAAAGTTTGTCATATCATTTGTGGAAGGACCTAGACCCTCCTCCCTGTATCTGGGATAAGCAAGGAATCCCTCCTCAGGGAATGGGCTCCAATAACAAAATCTAGAAGTGTGTTAAAAATGAGTTTAAAAGACAGTGGGAACTGAACTGGAATCCAGTTGCACAGGACAAGTGATGAGCAAAGGGGTCCAGACCAGGCTGGTGAAACCCACAGAAACAGCTGACCTGAACATCGGGGAGCTCTTGGTCCCCTGACTGAAAACTGGGATACCAGCATAGACTGATCCAGACCCCAGGAACATGGGTTTCAGTGTCTGTGAAGGAAGATAGAAATTCCTCTGAGCTCATGCCCAGAAGCATCACAGCTGGCCATCTGGTAGTGTTAGTTCTATGCTTTGTTTTTGTTTGTCAGAAACATCCACACTGATTTCAAAATGGCTTCACCAGCTTGCACTTCCACCAACAGTGCTTATGAGTTCCTTTCTATGGCAGACAGTGGTGGCACATGGCTTTAAATCTCAGCACCCAGGAGGCAGAGGCAAGCAGATCTCTGAGTTTGAGGTCAGCTGGTGTACAGAGAGTAAGTTCCAGGACAGCCAGGGCTACACAGAAAAACCTTGTTTCAAACAATAGAAACAACAAAGCAAAAATAACTATCCCCAAATCCTCAAAAATAACAAACAACACAACAACAACTAAAGAATTCCTTGGCCCTCATCCATGCCTGCATTGTTGTTGTTTATATCCATGTTGATCGCTGTGCTGACAGGGGTGACATAGAATGTCTAACAGAGCTTTGGATGTTGAACACCTTTTCATAGTGTCTGCAGGCCATTTGAATTTCCTCTGGGAACTTTCTGTTGGTTTACATAATCCATTTGTAGTTGGCTTGTTTGCATTCTTGATGCTCTTTGTATATTATAGACACATTCCTCACACTTGCACAGCAAGTGTTTTAGTCGCTGAGCCTTCTCCCCAGCCTTGGGCAGATCCATTAAGAAGAAAATTCACTTAGAGTTATTTGAAACTTATTTTTCCCAGAGTACTCATGGAAAAGAAAGTATAAGTTCATTCATTTTTTTCTGACTTCACAAAGAAATTAAGCATTTGTGCTTTTGACAGTTCTACTGTATCCTTTCCTGAGGAAAATAGGTCCATTGAATAATAAATCTTGAAATAAGGGGAGAAAAATATGAAATTCAGCATCACATTGAAGAAGACTAACCCATTATCCCCACAAATAAAAATAGGTTTATTTTAGCTTCAAATTCCAAATGGTTTCTCAAACATCATTCTAATGATTCTGTGCTTATCTACCTATCAGACAAAACACCCCATAGTTAGAAGCCTTCAAGGATAGATTAGATATTCTCTTGTATGAAGGTCACCTGCAATTATTCATTCATCCACCTCCCCAGAGCACTAGGCAGAATGACTAATGTGCCATTGATAACTACTTTTAAATGGTACATATTCAAATCCAGATTCACATCCTGTATTTCTTTATGGAAAGTCATTGAAAAGGTAGGATAATGAAATAGTCTTTGGAGACCAGAAAATAAAAAAAAATCCATGTAAATGGCTGGAGTCATTTATAAACCTGGGCAGACTAAGGAAAAACTGAAGCTGTCTAAAGTCCTGGTGCCAATGGCATCGTAGCACACACTCTCGGCATCTATTCACTTACACCACTTCTACCATTTTTTGCAAGTAGATTTGATGAGTTGCAGCTCATGGAGTTGGAGAAACATCTCAGTAAAGTGCCTACTGTGCAAAACTGAGACCCTGAGTTTGTCTACCCAGCACCAGTGTACAACACTGAGCACAGTGATGTGCCTATACTCCCTACTCTAGAGAGGCAGAGACAAGGGGAGCCCTAGGGCTTGATGGCTAGGCAGTCATGCCCCATCCAAGGCAGCCAAGCCATGTCCAAGGACTCTGGTTCCAGTGACCCTATCTCAAAAACTAAGTGTAGAGTAATAGGGGAAGACACCTACCATAAATACCTGGCCTCTGCATAAACCTGCATATGCATGACTTGCAACCCCATTCATGTAAGCACACAACTGCACACACAGCCACACACACACCTACTCACATCACACAGCTTGAGCTTATGATTTTATTTGAAGTCTATTTTAGTTTTACTATCTCTGCCTTTAGTTAAAAATGTTGTTATTATTAAGAAATAGTTACCTGTCTTAAAGTTTTGGTTTCCATGCACATTTTTTTCTTTTGGAAAACCCTATGAAAACACATCATATATATCTCATTTTCTTCACCTCAAGAGACAAATTATATCTTAAATCCAATGGGATTCGCATATTTTTGTATCTCTCATTCCACTGCTAGGAAGTGCATGGGAAATAATATTTCTATTAATCCAGAAAAACTGTTCTCTGAACCTGCTAAGGTGAGGATGTACTATAAGATCAGAGTTAATTAAACATGAAGTGAACGTGTTCTGTATCATGGTACGGCAAGGCTCTTACAGATCAAGATGAAGCAAGAGGGAAACAACTTTCAAAGTATCAGTATGTCTTTAGGATTGAAGGATAAATTATGCCTGGATAGAATAAAATGTTCAAATCCAGGTGCGGCAGGACAGTACCATGATGTGATCTCAGGTAAGTGCAGAGAGATGGAAAGTTATAGGCCAACTTAAGCTAAAATTGGAATCCAGATGTAAGATCCACCCATGTGGTCACACTCTTCCAATCTTCTAATTAAGTATTAGCATCATGGATAGTTTTAAAGTCAACTTGACTGAGTAAATGAATAATGATAAAACTTCTGCAGGTATTTAAGACAACTTTCCAGAAATTGGCTTGTGGTCCAGCAGACTGACAGATGTATATTCATTCCCCAGTGCAGTAGGTCCCATCTAGTCTACTCAACGCCCAGACACAACAATATGGTGCAGAATAGGCAAATTCTATCACTATCCCAGATCTGGGAAAGGATTCTGTTTTGAAGAACAGAACTCTGGGCTAGATGCTCTTGGACTCTGGAATTTCTGCTAGCAGCCATCAGGTCTATGGACATTTAGCCTCATTATTGAGTTCCTTAATTCTGAGACATTTTACTTGCACTGAGCCATGCTATTGACATCCCAGGTTCTCAAGCATGCAGATAGGCTGCTATAAAGTGTTCAGGTATCCATAATTGTATAACAAATCCACTCTCAGCTGTCTGTCTGTGTCTCTGTCTATCCATCCATCCATTGTCTTCGGACTGCATGTATTCTATTGATTTTGAATCTCTGGAGGACACTGACTAACATAACAGACAAATGATAAAGGGTTTCAGGAATCCTTAAGGTTAAGAGAGGCAAGAATTAAATGGATAATAGAAGTAGACTATGAATAAGTATATAAAAGTCCTATATGTGGAAAACCTACTCATATCTATGCTTAAGGCCTTGGGACCTATTCATAGCTTCCAGTTTATACCAAAAAGGAACTTTGTAAGAATAATGAAAATTGGAAGGTTATTTTATATTGCTAAAGAGCAATTAAATTAAGTTAGTTTTGACTCCTCAGGCAAGCCTTGTCTAAGGTTATGAACACATAAAACAGAGAATTGTGTCTTGCTGAAGACAGATGACAAATAGTGGAAAATAAAACCCAAGGGATTTGAGTTATGCACAAAAACTCATGCTTAATGGGCTGGAGATAGTGGGGGTCACAAAACAATAAATGCCAGTGGCCTTAAGGAGTTAAGAGAAGCCTCAGCTGACAGCCAGCATGAAGACTGGACCTGAGGCTGACAACAATGAGGAACTGTTTCCTGCCCACAGCTTAGTAGAGCTTGAATGGATTTTCCTGTGGGACCTCCCAAGGAGAATGAGCTGACTTGTTGACTCTGACTATATTAACTCCCAAAGAGAAGCAGCAGCAAAGTCCAGAGGGTGACTCACCTTCAGAACTATGAGATGATAAGTCGGTGTTGTTTTAGACTGCAGTTTCCAGCAGTAATGGAAAACTACCACAACATGTAGGTTTTTCACCTGGTTCTGTGCTTGATTGTGTGCATGCTAAATGGGCCCTTTATGTTCTTGGAAGGTGGCTTGCACTGAAATCTAGGAATAGCATTTTTGTACTAAGCACACCATTTTAAAAGTCCCTTGCTGAGTGTCTACTGGAGAGTAAGTGCTGAAAAGATGATACCCACATCTACTTACCCAAGGGGAAATCAAGAAAATATATATAAAAAAAAACAAAAAGAAACCCATGAGTATCTTTAAGTGACCAGAGTAATACAAGCTGTAACTAGAGACTCAATCAAGAATGCAAGATCCAAACTCAGGGTACAGAGACTGCACCACATCACTGACAACTCAGGTGAGCACAAATAGAGGTGCTCTTTTCAAGACCCTACCACTATAATGAATGACCAAAATAGGAGAGTGACTCATGCCCCAAGGCTGATGACCTTGATCCAGGTGGATGCAGCTGAACTGAGATTTCCCATGAAGGGTGCAGGGACTATCCTAGTATGTCCATCCTTAGTGCTGTGACTGCTAAGAAATTGATGTTGGAACTCATTTGGAAATGATGGAACAACTTGGGTGCTTCCATATTTTAAGCTACAAGTCATTTTTCTCCTGAGCCTTTCCAGGGGCAGCCTTGAAGAACTACTATTAGCCTGTGATGTGAGGATGCAATTATTGCTTCTTCATGTGGAGCTATTGCATTCAGGTAAGGATTTCAACCATTTTCACTCATCATCTATGAGGAAATTGTTTTCTCTAAATTCACTAGTACTTAAAAAAACAGTTTTATATTAAAAATTCTTATTTTTCCTTATAAATTGAGTATTGTTCTTTTAAGGTCTGTGAAGAACTGTGTTGGGATTTTGATGGGGATTGCGTTGAATCTGTAGATTACTTTTGGCAAGATTGCCATTTTTACTATGTTGATTCCACCTATCCAAGAGCATGGGAGATCTTTCCATTTTCTGGTATCTTCTTTAATTTCTTTCTTTACAGACTCAAAGTTCTTACTGTACACATCTTTCACTTTTTTGGTTAGTGTTACCCCAAGATATTTTATGTTGCTTGTAGCAATTGTAAGGGTGATGTTTCTCTGATTTCTTTCTCATTGCATTTATCATCTGTATATAGTAGTGATGGAGAAGGCTTGTAGATTCAAGATACCTTTATTCAGATAAATACCAGCTAAACGCAAGCCAGAGCGTGCCCAGGAGCAGCAAGTCAGGGAGGCCAGAGAGAAGGTGCTGCAGAAGGGGAAGAGAGCGTTCCGTGTGCTCTTGGTTGCTTAAGAGCCCATGCTGCATGACTCTGATCTCACCTTGACCACATCTTACAGGCGTGGTCAGGCACACCTGTAGCCAGCCCTTAGGAGGTGTGGTTACCGTGTCTCCCTACAATTCCCCTTTTAGTCTAAAAGAGGATTAAAATTTAATAGTGTAAAATATCCAAAATTAACAATAATAAAGATGAAATACAAGAAGATACAATAATCTGCTACTGTACATCCTAACTATGTCTGTAACCTGCTACTTTGCTGAAGGTGTTTCATCAGCTGTAGGAGTTCCCTGGTAGAGTTTTTCGGGTCACTTATGTAGACTATCATATAATCTGCAAATAGTGAAAGTTTGACTTCTTCCTTTTCAATTTGTATCCTTTGATCCCCTTTTCTTGTCTTATTGCTCTAGCTAGAACTTCAAGTACAATATTGAAGAGACATGGAGAGAGTGGACAGCCCTGTCTTGTTCCTGATTTTAGAGGAATTGCTTTGAGTTTCTCTCCATTTAGTTTTATGTTGGCTGTTGGTTTGGTGTATATTGCTTTTATCATGTTTAGTTATACTCAACTTTATATGGAAAAATAAAAAAACCCAGGATAGCCAAAACAACTCTGTACAATAAAGGATCTTCTGGAAGAATCACTGTCCCTGACTTCAAGCTCTATTATAGAGCCATAGTTCTGAAAACAACTTGGTATTGGCACAAAAATAGATAGACCAATGGAATCGAATTGAAAACTCTGATATTAATCCACACACCTACAAACACCTTATTTTTGACAAAGATGCTAAATCTATACAATGGAAAAAATAGCATCTCCAACAAGTGGTGCTGGCAAAACTGGATTCCGACAAGCAGAATATTGCAGATAGATCCATATCTGTCACCATGCACAAAACTTAAATGAAAATGGATCAAAGATCTCACCATCTCACCAGCTGCACTGAATCTTCTAGAAGAGAAAGTGAGAGATACCCTTGGACGAATTGGCACAGGAGCCTGCTTCCTGAACATTACGCCGGTAGCACAGACATTGAAGTCTACAATTAATAAATGTGACCTTCTGAAACTAAGAAGCTTCTGTAAGGCAAAGGACACAGTCAGTAAGACAAAACCACAGCCCACAGATTGGGAAAAGATCTTCACCAACCCCACATCTGACAGAGAGATGATTTCCAAAATATACAATGAACTCAAGAAGCTAGCCACCAAAACACCAAACAATAAAATTAAAAAGTGGAGTGCAGAACTAAATAGAGAGTTCTCAACAGAGGAATCTGAAATGGCTGAAAGACACTTAAGAAAGTGCTCAAAATCCTTGGCCATCAGAGAAATGCAACTCAAAACAACTCTGAGATACTATCTTACACCAACCAGAATGCCTAAAATCAAAAACACCAGTGACAATCTATGCTAGAGAGGATGTGGAGAAAAAGGAATACTCCTCCATTGCTGCTGGGAGTGCAAACTTGTAAGACCACTTTGGAAATCAGTATGGCAGTTGCTCAGAAAAAATGTTAATCAGTCCACCTCAAGATCCAGCAATTCCTCTCTTGGGCATATACCCAAATAATGCACATTCATACAAGGACATATTTCAACCATGCTCATAGCAGCATTGTTTGTAATATCCAGAAACTGGAAGCAACCCAGATGCCCTCCAACTGAAGAATGGATAGAGAAAATGTGGTACATTTATACAATAGAGTACTACTCAGTAGAAAAAAGCAATGGAATCTTGAAATTTGCAGGCAAATGGATGGAATTAGAAGAAATCATCCTGAGTGAAGTATCCTAGTCACAAAAAGATAAACATGGTATGTACTCACTCATATATGAATTTTAGACATAGAGCAAAGTATTACCAGCCTACAATCCTCTTCAACAAAGAAACTAGGAAACAAGAAAGACTAAGGGAAAATGCATGGACCCCAGATAATTGGAAGGGGCAGGATTTCCTGAGCTAATTGGGAGCATGAGGGTAGGGGAGAGGAACCTGCCAGAATGAGAGGAGGAGAAGAGGAGGGGAGAGGAGGAAATGGAGGAGCAGTAATGTTGTATAGGGGAAAGAATAGAGGAGAGCAGGATGAGAGATACCATATCAGAGGGAGCCATTATAGGTCTGAGGAGAGATCTGGCACTAGGGAGATTTCCAGAGATCTACAAGGATGACACAAACTGACAATCTAGGCAATGGTGGAGAGGATAACCTAAATGCCCTTCCCCTATGATGAGACTGATGACTACTTTTTATGCCATCCTAGAGTCCTCATCCAGTGGCTGATGGAAGCAGAGGCAGACACCCCAGATATACACTGATCTGAACTCTGGAACTCAGTTGCAGTGAGGGAGAAATGAAGATCAAAGGGGTGGGTACCAGGCTGGTGAAACCCACAGGAAGTTGGCCTGAACAAGGGGGAGCACATGGACCCTAGACTGCTGTCTGGGAGGCCAGCACAGGACTGATCCAGACCCCTGAACATGGATGCCAATAAGGAGGCCTCTGCACTCTAGGGGGCCCCTGGTAGTGGATTAATATTTTTCCCTGGTGTAAGAAGGAACTTTGAGAGCCCGTCCCATGTGAAGGGATGCACTCTTAGCCTGGACACGTGGGGGAGGGCCGAGGCCTGGCCCAGGATGATGTGGTAGACTTTGGGAAGCCACTGTCAAGGGCCCTACCCTGCCTGGGAGTGGAGGGTGGATGGGGTTGGGGGCAGGTGGGGAGTTGGTGGGGAGGGTTGGGGGTAGGTGAGGGAGAGGGAGAAAGGATTGACATGTGAAGCAAGCTTGCTCCTAATTTGAACTAATAAAAAAATAAGAAAAATAATTCTCACTAGATAAATGTTGAGATGACCATAATTTTTTCTATATATACTTCTTAATCACTTATAAGAAGATATAGAAACCTTTAATGGAGCCCAGTGTCTTGGAGAATATGTTTTGAGAAAAATTAAAGAAAAATTTCTGAAGCAAGTTATTTTTTTAATAACTGACTATCACAACATGATTTTGAAATAGGGGGCTGCCAAGTATTCCAATCAATACATCTATAAGGTATTTTTTGTAATTGAATGTATACAGTTTGAGTTTAGGTCAGTAAAAGTGAGTGTTCTACAAGAACAGCAATAGATATGTTAATGTGGAAGGAACAAATCTTACAGGCCCCATCACTAGAAAAAGATCCCCTCTCTCTCTCTCTCTCTCTCTCTCTCTCTCTCTCTCTCTCTCTCTCTGTGTGTGTGTGTGTGTGTGTGTGTGAGTGTGTGTGTGTGTGTGTGTGTGTGTGTGTGTGTGGTGTGTGTGGTGTGTGTGTGTGTGTGTGTGTGTGTGTGTGTGTGTGTGTGTGTGTGTGTGTGTGTGTGTGTGTGTGTGTGTGTGTGTGTGTGTGTGTGTGTGTGTGTGTGTGTGAGTGTGTGTGTGTGTGTTGTGTGTGTGTGTTGTGTGTGTGTGTGTGTGTGTGTGTGTGTGTGTGTGTGTAATAATAGTTAAAGAACAGAAGAGTAGGCTGGGGATTTGAGAGGAAAGAGGTAGCAAGGAGCACCAACAGAGGAGGCTGAAGGAAATACAGTAGATGGAAATGATGAAATCACACTTTAATCCAAAAAGTTAATGAATTCAAGAAAGAAGTTAATAGTGAATGATCTAGAAGGGGGAACATTAAGTGTCAAAAGAGAGTAAGGACAAGAAAGATAATGAGAAGGAGAGAAGGACTACAAAATATAATTTCCTCTTAAATATACAGAGTACACTAATATATAATAACACACACACACACACACACACACACACACACACACACACACACACGATGAAACAGAAGTGAGGAGTTATTTGGCAGAAGTGAGAGAACCAGCAAGAGAGGGGGAAGAAAGATGAGGAGAATGAAGACAATCTCAGACTGGTTCCTGCTAACAATTAAATGACCTTGAATGTAGGTTTTGCTCAGGGACCTCAAATTGGCTGTGTAAAATCCTAGAGGAACTACCCAGTTCAAATGGGTTTCTGACCTCCAGGGCTGCAAGCTCTATCTGTGTTGTTTGAGATCGAAGCACCTTAAGCAAATTACCATGATATAGATGAGAGTGTGCTGCAATTAAACTCATTATTTCACACATTACAAAACCAAAACACTACCAATTAACAGAAAGAGAACTTTCTCACTACTAAGAGTAAATAAAGCTATGAGCCTTTGACTTCCTGTGAAAGTTTTGGCACTGGAGTTCATGTAAGGGTTGTGTTCAAATGCAGATCTGAAGGCTTCCTAAGACCTGCAGAAAACACAGGAATGTTTCAAAGTTAACAAGTTCATGTTCTGTAACAAGCATCTTTTCAAAAGAAACAATGTTCAAACCTGTTAAAATTATAACAGAAAATACATATTGTAGAGCAGAGTACACAAATATTATGCATTGATCATTTGTTAAATGCCTGATTTTGAACCTACATCACAGACTCGGTTTGTTTTCTATTATTTTTTTTTTTGCTTCTGGTATCACTTATGTTTATCAGTCAATAAGGACAGCGCCAGCATGCTGATAATTTTTGATGATCTCAGAGAAAGGAACATATCATTTAGCATAAGCAATAATATGCTTAAGTGAATTACTAGGTTAGAGCAGAGGTTAATATAGTCTAGGGCAGGCAGGTTGTGCAGGCCTGTATGTACAGCTGTTCAGAGGGTGGAGAGTCAAGACTGCAGATTCAAAGCCTACTTGGTACTGCCGATGTGTTCAGACCAGTGGAGACAAATTAGAACCAGTCTTTTATTTTAACTTTCTTTTTATTTGTTATTTTGTTTTCACAGCATGCATCTCAATCCTATTCATTTCCCATCCTTGCATATCCACCCTTGCAGCACCCCCAATAAAGTTTAAGCAAAAAAAAAAACAAAAGAAAAAAGGGGGGAGGATATTGTCACAGAAGCTGTAGTGTGACACAGAGAGCCGAGCAGTAAACCCTCTGCCCAAATATCTTTCCTTGCAAGTGTTCATGGCAAAGAGTCACTGGTCTGGATTGAGGCCTCTTGTTTCTGCTCCACTATCTATACTGGACCCTCACTGGGACTCCTTTTGGTTATCCTGTTGTTGCCCTGTGTTGTGGGAATCCTGCAGTTTTGGGTCTGCAGGACCAGGCCCTTCACGTGCTCCAGCAGATCACAGAGGGGGTGGATGTTGGGATGGGCCAAGGCATAATCCTGCTTGGGGCCTGGGTTGATCAGCCCGACAGCTCTCCCCTGTCCTCACCACCAAGGTGAGCTCTCCTGCATTGCCTTGTCCAGTTCACACTTTGCAGTGATGAGCAAGGGGCTGGGCTGGTTCTCCTGTTTCCATGCCCTAGGGGCCATCTCTCAAAATTCTACACCTACAGGGCCATTTCTACTGCGTTGCCCAGGCATGGTGTAGGAGCCTCTCTCCAGAGTACTCCATCTGATGAAGGACAGGGACAGCTCTCCCGTTCTTATGTCCTCATGGACAGCTCTCCCACCTGCCTCAGGCATTGAAGGATAGGCACGGGTGGGCATCTTTCTCCCACTCATGCCACCATGTGAGAGGTGAATAATGGGAACAGCTCGTCCATGCTCACAATATTGGGGCTGACTTGTCCACACCTCTGCCCATGGAGTTGGCGCTGTTATGCTCCCCATGCAAGGTGCAGGGCCTGTAGAGCCGGTCTTAAAATTAAAGCAAAACAAAACAAAACACCCAGCCTAGAGTTCAGTTGTAATGTTTTCCTAGCTTATGCAAGGTCTTGGCTTCAATTCCTCCTACAGAAAAAGTTTGATACTCAGAAAGAAATAGTTAGGAATTGAACTAAAACATTTTGTCTGCACAGAGATGCACTCTTGTAGTAATGGTCCATTTCCTAAGGTCCCATAATCTTCCCAAATAATGCAGCAAACTGTGGACCAAGTGATCAAATACTTGAACCTTGGTTTTATTTGTGTGTTGCGGGGTTCACTTTCTCATTCAACTTCTCATGACAGTTGGATAATCTCTACAGACCAGCTACTGTCAGCATCATATTTCAATATGAGTCTTAATTTTTTAAAACTATATTTTAAAAAGACATACCATAAGTGTACTGAGTTATAATGTAGAGTGATTTTAATAACATACAATTTTTGTAGCTGAGTTGTACCATGCAGTTGCACAATTAGTCTAATTCATTAATAATGAGCAACTATTATGTTCCCACTTTGACACATGGGATACAGGAAAGCTTTTACAGCCAATCTATTACAAAGCCTTGGTTAAAGAAGATGGAGATATGAGTTAAAATCACAGTGTGGTTCAGTTATTTTGTGGGAGGGTGAAAAGCTTAAATGTGCTCCCTGCTGTATCAACGGCACATTCATTTTGGGAATTAAGTGTTCTGCCAGGAGAGGTGGCACTCACATTCACAAAGGAGACACCGGCTTTGCTCTGCTCCACTACGCTTGCTTTGAAGATGTACCCAAGAAGAGGTTGAGCAATTCTACCCAGTAAGAGGCTGTGTGTGCTTCCATAAATCAGATCCAGCATGGGGAGCTTAGTTTGAATACGTTAACCTTGAGAAATAACAAGTCCTGAAAGCTTGGGAAAACTCGCTAAAAATAAAAGACAAGAAGCAAATATAGGTCCTCCTTTTATTCCAGGCTCTGAAGTTCACATCTATCACCTACTAAAATAGCATTCTTTACACTGCCCCCGTGAAAGGAACAGACTATCTGCTTGTATTTTCCTGTTCTTCTGTAGATAGCATGACTTCATGTCCACAAACACAAGTTCATTCTAATATTATACCTACACATATTTTCCTCTGACCAAAATTAGGTAAAAATCTTCCATAGGGACAGCACATCATGTCACGTAACTTTCTCCAGACCTTTAAAAAGTTGTACAGAGGTGAGTTTGTGGGAAATAACACATTCACTTATGTACAAATAGACAGGACACACCCTTGACTAGTGAGTAGTGGCATGGTGGTCAGGGGGAGTCCTCTCAAGATAGCATGAGTTGATGAGGTGTCTCAGTGTATACAGGCCTTTGCATGATGAACTGAGTTTGATTCCTGGGACCTATGTGGTAGAAGGAGAAAATTAAACCCTGCTAGTTGTCCTTTGCTTTTACTATGCATGTGTAGCATGCATGTACGTACGCACAGGAATGAGTCAATTGATCAGTAAAGAAAAAGAAAGAGAAAAGAGAAAAGAACCTTTAGAATAGGGAATTTGTCCCTTGCCTCTAGTAGCATATAGCAAGTGCTTAATATTCACCTTCTGAGAGATTAACAAGAAGTTTCAGTCTAGTCCAGTTGGTGCTCAAACAAATTGGGTGTTGACTCAACTCCCAAAGATTCCTTCTATGCTAATTTTAGAACTGAGACCAAGGGGAAATGAAGGGATACTAGCAGAAAGTTGTTCATCTCAGACACTTTCTCTCTAATGCATTCTTAGCTTTGGTAGACATGGAGCAAAGTCTGTGATTTTGAAATATTTAAGATATCCCAAAAGAATAGCCAGCTGATTGATTGAGATTATCTCCTTTACATTTCCTAAAACAACAGCAACAACAACAAAATATCCAAATGTTCAAGGATAATAGCTTCTCTGTGCATTGAATCACAATTTTACTCTGCAGTCTTTTTGTTTCAATCAACTGTATAGCTCAACAAAACCAAAAGCCATCTAATTTGTTTTCATCCCTGATGCAGTCCGTTGTCAACAATTATTTAATCAGTGTCTCAAATGTGCCAGGCATGATTCTAGACCACCAATTACAGCATTGTGCATGAATCTCCTTCAATAATTTGTTGGAAGAAATCAATTAGAAGGATATTTGGGGGGAAGTCTGGGGTACATATGTTTGTGTCTGCCTAAAGTGGATATTGTGTCAATGTTGAATACTATAAAAAATAGAAATTCAGAGTAAGTTAATTGTTCAGGATTGAAAATGCAGGAGATACTTCAAATAAAGCCACCGTGGAATTTCATCTTTAAGAAATGGCATTTGGATAGTGTGGCTGGGATGATGAGAAGAAGGAAGAAGTCACTTGAGGATCTAGTAAGAAGCATTTCCCATAGGTCAGAAGAAGAAGCACAAAGATTCAGTGTGAGGCTTGGTTTAGCCCATTAAGATGCATCAGCAATACCCATGTGGTTTCTGTGGGGCGAGTAGGGGAGCATAAATCATTAGGAATCACTGGGATCAATGCTGAAGATTTCCCGTGCCATTCACTGTGTGATGGGAAGCCTTTGAAGGCCTTTGGGTTGATGAGTGACAGAGACAGGAACTCAGAACAGAGCATTTCCATGGTCATTGTTTTCTTCTGTAATGTATCTCTGCTTAGTGGCAAACATAGGTATGCGATATGAATGAAATTGGAAGAACAATTAGAAGACTAATATATTATCTAATAATTATCTAATACATCAAACTAATAATTATCCCAGGCAGAAGATAATTATTGCTTGAGCTAGGCTCCTGGCAATAGAGATGCTGAGATGATTGGATTTCCATATATTTCAATGAAGAAACCTACAAAACTTGCTGAATGAATGGATAAAGACTATTAAGGCAAGTGAGAAATCAAAGAAACTGCTTAGAGCTTTGCCTAAGCAACTAAATGTGTGGCTGTGCTGTTTGTTTAGACAGGGAAAAGCTAGAAAGAGCAGATCTGAGTGTGATAATGAGTAATAATCTCAAATTCGGTTTACAGATAATGGGAATACATTTTAAGATGTAAAGTTCAGTGATAGCGATGAAGGGTTAGATTGCATAAAATTACACTGTGTTCAAAATTACAAAGGGCAGACAAGATTGCATTTGGATGTGTTCAAGGGGGAGAGACAGGGAGTGGTTTGGTGCTTGCTACTGTTAGTTCAGGTAACAAAAATAAGTAAATATGGGAAATACTAATTTGTTATAATTAATAAAGAAGAAGAAATCAATGGAGAGATAGTATCTTGAGAATTAAGTGCATGGAACAAAAAAAAAGACTCATGAGTTGTGTACAGTGCTCACTGAGCAACTGAATGTGTTAAAGAAACAAAATGGACTATTGGGTTTGGCATAATATGGATTTGTTGATGATTTTATTAAAGAAGCTCTGTTGTGGTAACAAAACCCCACTGATGACAAGGAGGGAAGTTAGAGGTGAGCAATTTTACAGTGAATATGAATCAATCACTCAGGGAGCTTTGTTAGAAAGGGTCTTGACAAGTGTAATGGAAGAGAGAAATAGTCTCTCTCTCTCTCTCTCTCTCTGTATTGTTTCATTTTTACTAATCTAAGAGGCCAGGAAGTTGATAGTAAAAAGAAAAGACATCGTTGCAGCAGCAAAAGCTTTGACTAAGAAAGAGGGAAATGGAAGGATAGAGTTGAAGGGTACTTTCTATGGGAGCATGGACATTTCTTATTTTGAAGGAAGGTGACATAAAGCACAGAGCTATGGGCTGAAAACGGAGTTATTGGAAGATGATATCATTCTGTTTGTACTGTGACTATAGTCTTCTGACTGAAATAAGAAATCTTATTTTGATCAGAAAAGCATGAGCAGTATGCACAATTTTAATTATAGAAGTAAGAGACATCAAAATGATTTTAAAGATGGGTCATGGGACATATGATTACATATTATATTATATATAATTAATATATATGTAATAATATATAATATATATGAGTGTGGCAAGAATATTAGAAAGTAATACAGTTTTGGAAACCACAGACTGTGTGTGGCTGAGGTGTGAACACAATTCAGTTTATAAGAAATAAAAGAGCTGAGAAAAATTTGAGTTAGTAGCCATCACACAAGATTCTGGAATTTAGGCATTTAAATTGGGGCAGTTATCAGTGATGGCAAGTTTTAAGGCTTGACTGTGGCACTGGGTGTATGAAGAATTGAGGGAAGAGTCATTGGTGCTGCAGTGGAGGAGTCCAGCATTGGGCGAGTCTCTTTATAGCTCTTAAAATTTCCTATGGTGATGCTGTGGAGGAAACAATGAACTCTTATCTAAACATATAAATGTATCTTTATATATAAACATATAATATACACAAAATAAAAATAAACATAT
This sequence comes from Cricetulus griseus, assembly GCF_003668045.3. NCBI lineage: Eukaryota > Metazoa > Chordata > Mammalia > Rodentia > Cricetidae > Cricetulus > Cricetulus griseus. The sequence goes on along the minus strand of NW_023276806.1, from coordinate 10,987,924 downwards.
AATATAGTGGATAATGATGGGACAAGATGACTGCACAAGAAATACAGTGAGTGTTGGCATTTGATGCCATGCACTTCTTTTGTGCTGTGGAATCCCACACTTTATGATCTCTATTTGATCAAGTATCCCTATTTGACAGCAGGGAAACGTAGATCCCTTGGGGTTGTCAGTGCCAAATGGAAACAAGTTTCAAAGATGTCAGTGAATTTAGCAAACTTTATTGTTTACTGAACTCAGTGAATTTCTTATTTTGAGTAGTCAATTATTGTGCAAATACTCCTGGAGTTATGAAGATAGTTACAAAGCAGTTGGCATTTACTCTGCACCAATCACCAGGATGGATACTTTGCTCTTGTTGTCCTAACTTCTCTTTACAACCATTTCATGGACCAATTGTACTGTTCACATATAACAAACATAACCATGGACCAACTCTATTGTTCACATATAACCAGCATAAAAATTGAAAGCCAGCCCAACAAAACTCAGTCAGGATTGGAATCTGTATACTTTTGTCTTAAGTAAATGGTGTTTTGTCTCTCATCACATCCGTAACTATCACTTCATTTTTGGACCTTGGTGAAGGAAGGACCAACCTATAGAAGTATCACATTCAACCACAAATGTAAGCATTCATCGATGATATTAAAAGAAAGGGCAGTATGTTATCAAATTACCTGAGTGCTTGAATCAGTTGTAAGCAAGAGTTAATAACACCTTATTAAAACTCATTGGTCTTTTAGTGACTTCAGAACAAAGGTCTCAGGTTTTCTTTCTTTCCTCCTTTATGTTTTCCTGTATTTTACATCAGGGCTCATACCATGCAAGGTGAGATTTCTCAGTTTTAGTTTTCCATTTGTAATAGGATAAATATTTATTAAGTCTTCCTGTTACATGTAACATGATGCTGTAGATGGAGATGAATAATGTAGATGTGTTTTCTTTACATCTTAAATTCTAGAGTCCAAAGGCAAAATAACAAATAAGTAAATGATCATGTACATTTATATTTAAAACTCGGTCATAAGATGTGATTTTTTAAGGATTTCAGGGTCTAGTAAGAGGATGTAATACTGCAAACACGGTATTATGCAATTATTTTTTTCTGTAGAGTGGTATATTGGGTGACTGCCATTGTTCCTGTCAATGGTGTCCACACTAGAAGGAAGATGAAATCTAAAGCTACTACCATTCAAACCAGGATGATTTAGACCTGTGTGCACAGGAGAGAGATAAAGCAAGGGCATGAAATATCACATAGCAGGCGCAGATTGCATAACTTCTGATATGAACTCTATATACCAAAAAAAAAAAATCCAGCTTTTATAACATGTCAGACAACACTGAGATGAAGATGCAAGCCTTCTAAGCCCATCCAGTTTGAAGCTCTTTTTCCTGGAGTGGAAGAAAACTTGTCTTTCTGTTGACCTCAGACAATGACGCTTCATGATCAAACATCATTCCATCCAGCTGCGTCTACCAGAAGGATGAAGGGGCACCAGGAATGCAGCTTGCAAAAGCCCACAGAAGATCCACAGACACTCTAGCTGGAAACCAATTTTATTCTGGAACTACAGAGATGGCTCAGTGGTTTTAAGGGCCTGCTGCTCCTGCAGAGGGTTCAGTTTCAGTCTCTAGCACCCACGTCTGATGTCTTGTTTAGGCCTCCTAAACACTTCTACACATAGAATGAAAGATGTAAATCCTGGTAATGTAGACATGCCCCTACAAAGTTACCACCTGTTCAAATTTCTGCTCTATCTCCAAGTTTGATAATTGCATAATTGAGGAAAGGCTGAGCACCCTTGTGGAAGGGAGAGCCCACCTTTGGGAGAACACTGCATTCTGGTCCCATAATTTTTCCCCTGGACTGAGCTAGCCAATGTTAGATGTGGTGCAGGGAAGCAGACCTAAAGCCATTCTCTTGTCTTTCAGTCTCAGCCCTTTGGCAGAAGAATCAAAGAAGGCCAACCTTCACAGTCCTGCCTTCTACTGTCTTGCCTGCCCCTTAATAAGTATGTATTCAGAGCACATGACAATAGTGCCGTGACATTGTTACTAATATAGAACAAGTCAAAATACAAAGAATTTTACATGGCTCTGCTTCTTTAAAAAATGATTTTGGAACCTTTTCTTCTTCTAAAACAGAGTCTCCTGCTGCTTCAGTTGGTAGTGAGACCTCTAAAGTGCCAGACAATGGTGACCATGATGAATGGTCTTCATAGTCAAAAGGTGTCCCCAGTGAAAAGCAAAGGCATAAAAAGCCGATTGCACTTGTGTGATACCACTCTGGGAGACAATATATGTCTGTGCATGTACTTTGAAAGCTGAGTCTTTTCAGGTGATTGTTAAACAGTTAACTATCGATACTTTGAAGTGTTCCCATCCATGGGAGCATGCAGTTGGATCAGGGAAACTTTCCATACCACTGTAAACCTAAAGCTTTCTACAAATCAATTGAGCTTAAATAGTTTAATTATGGCCTTTTAACATGGAAGAGTTTAACCTTCCAGATGACTGAGAAAAAGAGATATTTCTAATAATCATGGAAGGAATTATTCAGTGTAATTGACATTAATGTATAATTTACATTTTATAACATTTCTAGTTCTTAATAAGTCCTAATAAGTAAAACTAAGATTGAGAATAATTATCCCACAGGCCAAAGTAAAATTGCTATCATTCCCTTTGCTTATGATTTCAGGGTTTGTTATATTTTGTTTTAAATTAGTGGCTAGGGCTTTCTTGTGTCACATCTAAAAGTTACTTAGGCTAATCAGCTCAAGGCTTAGGAAGGTTACTTCATGGGAAACTTAAATATGCTGTGCTTTATATGCCAAAGAATCTATATTAAGATGTCTATTTTAAATGCAAGAAGGAGAAAAAAGGAGACAAAGGAGGAGACGAGGTTTTCAGACTAGCAATTCTCTCCTCAAACCCTGCTGTAGTATAAAATTACATCAAAAGCATTGTTGTATCACACTACTACCTACATCAATAAAATGCCAGGTTGACATATTATAAAGAAGAATCAGGCACACTTCAATACATCCAACTCTCGGGGAAGAAAAGAAAGCGCAAGGCATATAGTATGTTTCATCCACAACAAGTCATCAGAGAACATAGTCACATGACTCCGCTGTGAGGTGACAGCCTTCATTTCAAAAGGAGAGCTTCCCAGCACAGGAATGTGCCTTCCTCAGATCCGGACAGACAGGCAACCGTAAGGCATGAACCGTGAAGTGAGCATCGGATCACGGGCTCCCAAACTGCCTCATTCTCCTCCTCCGTTCCTATGTGCACATCTGGAACCCAAATTGCATTTCAATATTCATAATAAACTTTTCACTTGGATAATGAAAACATTCTTCTTAGAGACTGCCAACATTCGATCATTATAAAACTGAAACATAGGATGAGGGGGGAACGCCGATTTATTTCTCCTGAAGTACAAGCATAGATGCCAACTGCAAATTTACTATTCAATGAAGTCCTGGAAGAGTAGAGAGGTGTAAGTAACCACGCAGCTCTAGATAGAGAATAAATCTTCCAGGGCTTTTTCTCTATCACTTTTCATGAGGAAACCCAGAAGGTTATCTTAGAGGGTAACACGAAGGGGGTGCCCATTCACTTCTGGAACTATCTGAAATAGGCTCCAGAATGCGTATCTGCTTCTCTGGTCCAAAGAAATTTGCTGGTTACTGTTGCTCTGTTTGGTTTCTATATGGACTTTGTCCCAATCTTTTTTCCTAAATAGGGAATATTCTGCTCACTGAGTACTTTACTAATGTTATTGATAAAACTTTGACACTGGACAGCTTGTATTCTTCCACAACTACTACATTGCTATAACAAATTTTCGGTATTGTTGAAATGTAACAGCAAGTTGGGCTCCACCATAGAGTTTAAGAAAGCTTGCTGCCACTTTGGTTTCCATGGGACTGAAGAGATTTCACCCACTGTGGGATGAGATCAGAACTCTCCACATGGAAAAGTTATTTTCTAAGATGGTCTTGGAAAAATGGCTAGCATTTCCTCCATAGGCTTGCATAGCATTCCAGTTGCTAGGTAGATAGGATTTGAATGGTGGCACATGAGAAAAGCTAGTGGGGTTGAGCCTGGGGGAGCTGTGAGATAACAGATTGTGCTGATATCTTGCCCGAGCTAATAAAGCCTGCCTGGGGGGGAGGGCGATCAGAGAATGGAGATTGCAACTAGCTAACCATAGAGGTCTGGAGGTCTGTACAGACAGACAAGAAGAGAGGTAGCTGAGCAGAAACAGGACGTAAGTGGAGAGAAACAGGAAATTGCTCTCTTGAGGGAGCCAAGCCTCTGCTGGCCTCTAGCAAACAGAGCCCACCTGAGAAAAGGCTGCTACCAAGAAGCTGTGCTAGTCTCTGTTCCTTTGTGTTTAGAATCCCTTTTTAAGCTTCTGTCAGGTTTTATGTGGAAATTCTTGCACCATGTTGGGTGCCAAAATGGAAATAGAGTTCTTAATTGGTCTAGATAACAAAAAGCCAGAGTCAGATATAGAGGGAAATGCCGAGAGATAAGAGAGAAGGAACAAGCCACAACACACCTTACATCTTTAGCGTCTCAGCAGACAAGAGAGCTTTATTAGCACAAGCAAGATGTCACCACACTGATTCCAGAGTGTGAGACTACCAAGGACATTGGAAAATTAGACAGTGAATGGTTTCCAACTTGGTGTAGAGTGGTTTGAAGGCATTGAGGGATTGAGTAACATGGCACACCTGAACTTTACTGTGCAAATAGTATTCAATCTTAATGTGTAGGAAAGGACCACAGAGGGAAAGGAAAGACAGGGGAATCTAATTAAGTGAAAGACACTGAAGCAAACTGTGATGTGATAAACACTTCCTCCACTACACTGAAATTCCATGTTCATATTTTTCTAGACTTTGTCTCTTTATTGGTATCCCCCAAAACAGCTGCTGAAGAAAATTCCATGTTTTAAGGTCTCACAAGTCAAATCCTAGTGCTTAAAAAGACCCCCCTCAAGAGCTCCAGGGAAATTCCAGAATGCTTTCATAGTTTGTGACTGTCATCAATTACATGCCTCATGGTAGACAGCAACATAATGTGTGCAAATTAACTGGCTGAAGCCCATCAGGGTTTGTGTCCTATTGGTCAGTCTTGTGCAAGTTTACTTTATTCACACAATGGGAAATATACTTTCTGCTTTAGTTTTTATTTTTTATAAAGTGATTTGCACAAATTATGCATCAAATAAATAATAAAGCTATCAAATTATTCTCTTTTTTTTTTGGTTTTTCGAGACAGGGTTTCTCTGTAGCTTTGGAGCCTATCCTGGCACTCGCTCTGGAGACCAGGCTGGCCTCGAACTCACAGAGATTCACCTGCCTCTCCCTCCGGAGTGCTGGGATTAAAGGCGTGCACCATCAATGCCCGGCTGCTATCAAATGATTCTTAAATACAATAAGCCCATATGTGATATTCACAGTATTATAAAAGTTTATGCATTATTATGCATCATCACATGCAGGTTCATATTCTAAAATCTCATTACTGGATAATTAGTGTAAGCCATTTTCTATTTGTAAGTGTAAAACAAAAGGAGAGCTGATTTTCTCAGGATCACCAAAGTCATGGGGCTACTGACTGAAAACCAATTTAACAAAATACGTTAAGTGCCATTCAGTTTCTACCCTATCCAAAATTCCAAGTTTTTCAACAATGGAACTACATTCAATCACCCTCTGTGTTCCAGCAGCTTGGTTGTTGTAATAAAGGGTTCAGGAGACACTTGTCAAGATAGTTTTCCAATGAGTTGCGCCATGATCCTGGTCACTGCTTCTGTGAGCCTTACCCACAGCAGTGAAACAGCAAGCATACCTTGCATATCACAGCCAATAGTTTCCATGGGTAACTTCACAGCTACCCATGGGAGGAATGACTATAGAGTTTCCCTCTATCCTAGGGTTGGTTCAGCTTGGCACTCCAGTGAGTCTCTTTTACAGAGTGTGGATGGCAATTTTTGGTTGGAAGAGCCTATTTCCAAGTTTGTTCTTTCCTTCTGGTCTCTCAGTTCTAGAAATAGTGGCCTTCTGAGACTCCACTCTGCCTGTACTTTTATATTTATTTATTTGTATTTAATTGGGGAGGGGATTAATACATTGTTTCTCTGGCTGTCCTGGAACTCACTCTGTAAGTCTCAGATTTACGGAGATCTGTCTGCCACTGTTGCCTGAGTGCTGGGATTAAAGGTGTGTGCCACCACCTCCCAGCATGCCCGTATTTATAAAGGCATTCTTTTACTGTCTAAGTAGGACTGCAGTTGTGAGTCATCTGGATGCTGTGAGTTTGTACTACATGCTGGACCTCTCCAGGGGATCTGTTTTATAATATGATACTCTGAGGCTGAGGTACAGAAGTAGTAAAGGATGGGGAAGGTTTACTATTTCCACTTGACTCTTCCTCTGCTCTGGGCCTCCCTGTGCAAACATTTGTCTTGTTTTTGCATAAATAATTACTAAAGACCCTCTACTTAGAACAGTCATAATTTCTTTGGAGAAGATAAATGTGCCAATCTCTTTCACATATATGCTGTTTCCAACTTTTGCCATGAAAACATCAACAGTTCTATAAGTATCATCCTAAAAATGTCAAACCCAGGGATTCCAGTACTTATAGGGAAGAACCCCAGGGATTCAAGGATGTGAGGAAGCAGGCTCCTGTGTCCTTGGAAAAATGCCCTAACCTCTGCATGATATTCAGGATCCTTTTCATTATAGATTCTGTTATTATAAACTATGCTTAATGGCTTAATTTTGATCAATTGCAATCACTGGATCATTGAAAGCTGCTCTTACAGATGAGGACTCATGCTTACACTCTTGCTTAGAAAGCTGGTGATGAAATGATTCTGAAGCCTGGGATTGAGGATTTGTTATAATATCTGTTGGTTTAAAGGCAACCCCAACATCCCTGATGACTAAAGAAAAGGATGAGTGTGAGTACTAATAACAATGTCTTGTTTGAGAGACAAATTTGATGAAGTTTAAATGTATGTTTCATGTATTATAAGAGAAGGAATGCAATTTGCAAATCCTTACACATAACACTTTCTGCTGAGCTGTAGTGTGCCTTAAGTCAGCCATGATTAAAACTACATTAACAGGGAAAAAACACAGTGTTTATGTGCCCAACTACTCCCTGCCTGGTCATCTTGGCACGGCTGGGTGGTAATGAGTGCCAGCTAGGACCTTTCACTCTTCCATGTCACCATCTGGCTTCAGTTGCACTGCAGTCAATTTCTATTGATTATTATTATTATTATTATTATTATTATTATTATTATTATTATTATTATTGAGCTCACAAGAAGAAATAAAGGAAATTTGCCTATATATAGTGGTAACCCTTTTTCCTCATCCACATGCCTTGGAAATATGTGAGTTTTGCCTCCAGAAGCCTTTATTGTGCTTAATCACTAGTGGAGACATGTCTCTGTTGCTGAATATCACACATACTCTGTAGCTAAACTATCATGCCAATACTGCCTACCCCATCACTCTTCATTGTGGTTGCAGCTGTCACATACATGATGTCAAGTATGTTACCTGCAGGCAGGTAACATTGTTCACCTTGATTCAGTTGACTTTTAATTGGCTTTGAACACCTTTCTTTTCTTTTATGAAAAATTTAATTTTATTTTTAGTTGCTGATGACTTTCATCAAAGTCCATGTAATGAGCTGGTTGATAACATTGAGATTCAGTAACAACTCTCTGGTGTGGCAGAAGGAGCTGTGGTTATATACTACAAAGTAACATTTATTCCGAAGAAAGTCTTTCCTTGTTTTTCAACAATTGCCTAGTTAGCAAATTGTTGAGTGACTTCAGCTGTGGAGAAGCTGGATCTATCAGCTTGTTTGTTTGTTTCGGGCTGAGTTTCTCACCAAACACTCCTTTTTTGTACCTTTGTCCAGGGGTTTATATATCAGAATTCCACCTTGTACTAGATCTGAAATTGTGAAGCATATACAACAACAACAAAAGGTGGGCAAAAGAGTGAATTGGCTTTCTAGGTAAGCTCTGCTTTTTAACAAAATACAGATGCCTATATCCATCCTGCTTCTTCAGCAAACATGTGTTGATGGCCTCTGTGTGCTGAAAATGTTATCAAAGGGGAACCTTTGGTGTGTAAGTAACAGAAGTTTAGTGTTGATATGCAAAGTCAATTTTATTGGAACCTTAAACTACATTCTCATTTATTTGAACATTTTACCTTTGGTATTGTGTGACATGTATGTATACAAAGTGTTTGTGTGTTTGTGTGTGTGTGTGTGTGTGTGTGTGTGTGTGAGAGAGAGAGAGAGAGAGAGAGAGAGAGAGAGAGAGAGAGAGAGAGAGAGAGTGGGGAGAATTTTTGTGGCGGTCTGAGCATCAGTCTTATCTGAACTCTGAACTAGTTCTCCATTTTATTTAATTTTTTACCTTTATTATTATATTTGTATATACAAAATATGTATGTGTATCCATACAGGCTGGCATGTGCCTGTGTGGCTGTGAGAAGGTTAGTCAATTTTCAGTCAATTTGTTCCTTATGCGTTTCCAGGGATTTCAGGGCTTGCACAGAAGTCACCAAGATTGCATGACAAATGCCGTTACCTACTGAATCGTCTTTCCAGCCTAGGCTCTCCAATTTCAAATATGGAAATCTTAAGGCATCCCAAGGTTAGGTAATTTTCCTTGGATGTTCTAGAGTGAGATATCGACCATGGGCCAATATTCTTCCATGTAGTCTACACTAATAACCACAACAAGTATGCACCTAAGATATGAGGAAAATTAGGCTATACAAGTGTGGGAATCAACAGTACAGGCTTCCTTGTCACCATCTAGAAACAAGCCTTCTGTGTAGGCAACACAGGGCCACAGGTAGAGTTACCCTGTTAGGCATAGATTTGTTGATAGGTAACCACAGTCATAAGTCAACTGGCAGAACAACAAAAGAAAGATGGGTGAGTGCTTCAAAAGCTTCGTTTTTTAAAAATAGATTTATTTTATTTATGTGTGTATGCATATATGGAAATGTGTGTGTGTGTGTGTGGTGTGTGTGTGTGTGTGTGTGTGTGTGTGTGTGTGTGTGTGAGTGTGTGTGTATACCAACCCCCTGAGGCTAGAGGAAAATGTCAGATCCCCTGGAACCAGAATTTGAGGATTTTGTGAGCATCCTGATGTAGTTGCTAGCATCTGGACTCCACTATTCTGGCAGAGTAGCAACAGCCCTTGGCTGAACAATCTCTGTAGATCCTAATGTATAGCACCACCTTCACTTCAAGTTTTCTTAGTAACTCTTGTAGTCCCTTAGATCAAGGCACTATAAAAGTGTGACTGTGAATGCACACAACATACACACAGGGGTGCTTGTGGGTGGGATCTGCTTCATGGACGACCTGGTCATTTTCAAGGACTCATTTCTCAAAAGCCCATTCTTATGAATCTCCTGGAATTTCCAGCTCTTCTTATTGAGTCAGGCCTTGGGGGGGTGTGTGCAGTCTAAATATGGAAGAAAATCTGATGTTGAAAAAGCTACTCACTAAAAGAATCTCCAACTTCCACGTTCGTTCCCAAAGCCATCAGAAAGGAATGAGCCAATCTGTCTGATTTTCACTTTAATTCAATGAGGCATTTGATTTTCAACTACTGTCTCAGCACTGTATTAAAACCTTGTTACCAGGGAATAAAAGAAAATTACCTGTAATCCCCTTTCCTCAGAAAGCGTGTTATTATAATGGATTTCTCACTTTCCTCTGCCTGAGCTGCTTCAGAGAGACAACTTCAGCATTTTAGAGCACCCAGGTGCTAACCCACCTCGAAGGCTCCACCCAGGAACTGAGCTGAAGTCACCTGTTGGGTCCCAGGGAGAGACAGGAGGCTTGTGGAATATAGTGACATAGCATGGATTTCAGCCTTGTCAGGTGACAGGGAAGGTACACTAACATGACATTTCAAATTGTGCAACGGTGCAGCTTTCTCCAAAAGGTATCCCCCTCACCTACAGGTATCAATTTGTCAGAGTCAGAGGTACAGAACTGATGTCCCTCAAATAGACTTCTGTGGTAGCATATTCTCTGGTTGCTATTGAGAAAGGCTGTGAATAGGGAAATTCCTCCAGAAAATCTGTGGTGATATATATTATTTATGGTTTGTTACAGCTTGCCTGAGGGTACAGAAAGCAAAGCCAGCCACACTAGTTTGCTATAAAAGCCAGGTGGTGGTAGTACACACCTTTAATCCCAAGACTCAGGAGAAAGGCAGATGGATCTCTGAGTCCAAGACCATCCTGGGCTACCAGAGAGTGAATCAGAGCTCACACCTTTAGCCTCAGGATTTGAGAGGTATAAAAGGCAGAGGTATTCAGTCTGAGAATTAGTCTCTAGCCACATTGAGGAAAACATAGCAGTCAGAGAGAATATGAGCAGCAGTGAAGTCAGGAGCAGTCTGAGGATCAATCATCGCTTTGGTCTGAGCTGAGACAGAGGTAAGAGCTAGAAGCTGGCTACTTTGCCTTTCTGATGTTCAGCTTGAAGGCTGAACCCCAATATCAGTCTCTGTGTCTATTATGTTTCCTGCTACAAAAATCTGCCCTGTTTTCAAAGAAAATGTAGTCCTAAGGGGACAGCTTGTGCCACAGGCCTGCTTTGTCTGATATGTTGGGACCTTATCAGCCTTATCACAGGAAGGTGACTGGGGAGATGGCATAGTGATTCTTACCCAATACTCCAGAGGAAAGACACGAGAGAGATTTTCAAGGCCACCTGGGCTACAGTATGATCCTTAACACACACACACACACACACACACACACACACACACACACACACACACAGAGAGAGAGAGAGAGAGAGAGAGAGAGAGAGAGAGAGAGAGAGAGAGAGACAGCGACAGAGACAGAGACAGAGACAGAAAAAGAGAGAGACAGAGAGAGAAAGAGACTGAGGGAGGGAGAGACAGAAGGAGGGAGGAGGAGGAGAGAGCGGGAGGGCAGGAGGAGGAAGACTGGGGCTCTCCCTCTACTCCACCCAGACAGAGGCTCACAGCTGGCTTCCTTATTCTTATTTGCAGCAATTGGTTTGAAGTATATGGATGTTTTGTGTCTGTCTGTAAGTGTGCCATGTGCTTGTTTATTGCCATCAGAGGCCGGAAGGGGACATGGGAACCTGTGGAGCTAGAGTTAATATTGGTCTGAGCTGCCATGTGAGGGCTGGGGATTGGACTTGGGTCCTTTACTATAGCAGTCAGCACTCTTATCCATGGAGCCATCTTTCCACCCTCTCAGGGAGATTTTAGAATCAAATAAAACCTAGTCTCTCCCCTTCCTCTCATTACAGTATAACTTCCGGCAAGAGCCCCCATAGTTGCTCTGAAGTACATATAAGCTCCAAAGTGTGTGTGTGTGTGTGTGTGTGTGTGTGTGTGTGTGTGTGTGTGTGTGTGTGTGTCTTTGGGTGTGTTTATGTGGGTATGCACCTGTATGTGTCTGTATGTGTGTATCTTCTGTATGTGTTTGTGTCTCTGTGTGTGTGTACCTTCTGTGTGTGCTTGTGTGGTGTCTATGTGTCTGTGTGTGTGTGTGTGTGTGTGTGTGTGTGTGTGTGTGTGTGTGTGTCTTTGGGTGTGTTTATGTGGGTATGCACCTGTATGTGTCTGTATGTGTGTATCTTCTGTATGTGTTTGTGTCTCTGTGTGTGTGTACCTTCTGTGTGTGCTTGTGTGGTGTCTATGTGTCTATGTGTGTATTGTCTGTGTGTGCTTGTGTCTGTGTGTCTATGTGTCTGTGAATGTTCCAACTATCTAGCACTGCTTTGAGTCTCTAAATTTCTATAGCTCTTGCGCTTCTGTCCATCAGTGCTTTTGTGTCTGCACCCCTGGTTATCTACTGCCAGGTTACTTTATAGGCTGTCACTATTGGAACCTCAAAGTAATACAAAAAAGAAAATAAAAGTATCCCAGCAATATAAAACATCACTCTAGTAGTTTTGTAAATACAGAAATATGTCACATCAAAGGTAAAACATGTACTTCCTATTCTTAGATCCACCTTCTTATTTAATAAAACAAGAGCTATATTATAGAAGCTGCTTCCTTTAGGCTCCCCTGCTTGTACCCATCTCCTCTTTACCAATCATTTATACTTTCTTATTTTCTATTTGGTCCTTAATTAATGGTCACATGAAGTTCAGCTACTGCTTATTAGGTACAAGGTAGAAGAGGTGGCAGCAAACACTCATGCGGTCTTACTACACAGCTGTTATGCCGCAAGGAATTTCAAATTGTTTTATGGAATGCCTCAGAATGTAGGCACCATTAAATGAAGGAAATTGAAGATTTACAAGGTAATTTTCTTAAGTTTTCCCCTGGGGTAGTAAAAGAATTGCTATTAGTAAAACAATTGATTGGGAGCATTAGCATGGATTAGGTAATAAAGAGGAACAGGGAAGGAAAAGTTCTTGCATTCTAAGGTTTTGGGCTATATTAGGAGGTGTGTGTGTGTGTGTGTGTGTGTGTGTGTGTGTGTGCGCGCACACATGTATGGGAGTTGCAAAGGGAGAAGAAAATACACCACTAGTGATGGAAGGCTTGAGAGGAATCAGTGAGTTGATGTAGAATGATCACGCCCTTTCCTCAGGGAGACAGCAATGTGGAGGCCATCTGACCTCAGACAATGATGAACAGCTTTCACTCCTACTTATTCATTGTGACTTCATTCATCTTTTTGTCTAAGCTTAGTTCCTCTTCTTTGTCATATATATATATATATATATATATATATATATATATATATATATATATTATTCCATGAGAGCACACTTCACTAGTCTCCTTCAACAGCAGTGACTGTTTTAAAATCTGCTTTCCAGGATTGGTCCTGAAATGTCAAGCTACAAACTTGATCATTCGTTGTTGGCTGTTGACTGTCAATACAGCTGCACTGCTAAAGGGCCCCACTCTTTGAAGGTTTCAGGACTTGGGTCAACACCTTCTGTTCTACTTCTAACCTGTGAATAATTTTTGAGAATGTCAAAACACATGCAATTGGTTCATTAGGTTAGGTAAGAATAAACATAAGTAAAATGAAAGAACTCACTCCTAGCAGAGTAGTAGGAGTTATGGCCAAGGATAACGGGAAATAGTTTAGTCTATAAACCTACCTATGGACCCTTAGCACCCACATCCAAATCCAGGTGTGGTAGTTCATATCTGGAACCTCAGTACTGAGGCAGATAGAGACAGGCAGGTCAATGAAGCTCACTGGCCAGGTAGCCTAGCCAAACTGATAGGATTTGGGCTCAGTAAGTGTCCCTCTGTTTAAAAAAAAAAAGCAGGGAAGGGTGAAGGAAGAAGACATATGAGATAATGTCTGGCTTCTATATCCAACCATACATATGTGTGCAAACAAAAACGCACGCATTCAAATGTTTACATCCCTGCAAAAACATGCAGCACACACACCAAAAACCTAAAGTGAAGTGAAATAATGGGATGATAGAAAGTTAATAGGTTTGTGAGCCATGGTAAAAAGTGGAGGTATGCTTAGAATGAAATTTGAGCTTTTGAAAAAGTGAGGATTATAACCTGATCCAACGTTGTATTTAATAAATAAAAATTGGGTATTTTTGCCCGTAAGAGGCAAGGGTACCATTTAGGAAGTTCTCACCACATAGAGAGGGTGGCAGCAGGAAGTGTGGGGAGGATTGATCCTGACAGATCCATAGCAGCAGCAGGACTGTTAAGAAGTAATTAGATTCTAGAAATAGGGGGCAGTGAGAAATCTCAGGACTAGTTTGATATAGAATATTGTAGAAAAAACGAGGGCATAAGAAGGAGCCAAGCATGACTCAAGGCCTTTTTAGTCTGCAAATGGAAAGTTCAAGTTTCAATGGACTCTGCTGGGAAACATTTTGCATGGGTTACATTGCATGAATAAAATAATCAGGACTTTGGCTTCCAGTAGATTTTCCTTTGAGGCCAAGCAGAAGGATGAACGTCCAGAGGTAAAAGGTGCTGTGAGTGAGAGGCTTTGAGGAAGTATGTGCCCGACCTGGATCACTCTGTTTCCTTTAAAGTTGCCTTCCTAGACTCATGGCTTATCCTGTTGTATTCATCCTTAGTCTCTGCACAATCTGCTTCAGCATCTAGTGGGATGTCTCCTGAGTTTCAGGACCATCCTTTCAACAGCTTTCTTGGTGTCTCACACTTAGTTTTTATCGTACTCACTTTCCCATGGAGGTACATGTGGTTCGTCACCTTTGGTCCTTTTGGGTCTTAGGAAATATCCATCTGGTCATACTTCCTGGATCTGCAGTCACTGTCTGCAGATTCTATTTTACTGTTAAGATGCCAAGTGTTCAAGGAATTCTGTTTTTCTAGTTTCCATGTCCCCACAGCCCCATGCTTTAATGTCTACAAAAGCCCAGCAGTAAACAAAACTGAATAAAACTTAAGCCCACGATGTAGCCAGGTTGTATGTAGAACATTGGCCTAGATTGTGCAAGACTGGGCTTCAATCTTCAATACTAAAAACAACAACAACAACAATATCAAAAATGAAATAAATCTCACATACGAAATATAATCTAGAAAGGGAGAGTGTCAATATACAAAGTACCTGTTTTATATAGGTCAATGAAAAATTTAAATGTTGCAAATAAGACAAACCCTTGAAGCATATGAACTTGGGTTAGATCCCTGTGAGTCAGCATTGCCTCTCACCTGCCCAGTCATCTATCCTCTGTGCTGAAGTTAGCAATAACCTTTGTGCAAATAATTTGAAGAAAAATATCACTGACTTTGATATTTCTCACATTATACATGAACCATTGAACTAAAAAAACAAGGGAAAACATGAATAAATTTTTCTTTTACCTTAAAGAAACTGTCCTTTCAGAGATTTTCCTAACAGTTCTCCTATCATTCTATACTACTGATACCCAAGAGCCACTCCATGCAAGGTTTCAAACTGTTAAATACATTATCTTTTCTGGAAAAAGTATTAGCTCTTCTAGTGACCTCTGACTTATGCATGTTCTCATGCTCTGATTCTTCGAGGTAACTGGCAGTTCTGTTGTTCTTCCACTTATCTTCACATGTCCCTTGAAACAAGCACAGGGTTACTCCAGAAGAGCTTGCCTTTGGGATGCAGAAAGTGGGTGATTGAGAATGACTTTTGAGGCAAATCTTAGGTTAATTGGAGATAGTTGCTCAGGCATAGTTGCTACAAAGAGAAAAACAAAGCAATGAAACAAAACAGCTCTCAGATCTAGAGAATTTCCTAGTAATATTTGATTACCTTTGTACCATTTGGATGGCATCCAAATAAAGTCTTGGATAAATAATGAATCTCCAATACAACTCATGGAGGTACCTGTCTAAAGGCTGCCCAGATTTTGTTGAGTACCTGTGTTCCTTTGATGACATCACCTTATTGTGAGATAAACATGCTAGTCTATGATACATGTGTCTTATGTCAACATTGATTGGATTGATATAATAATGTCTTTTGAGTCTGCACACAGGTGGTATGATTTCCTGTAGATTTATCCTGAAGATTTGCCTGGTGGGGAATGAACAGGGATCATAGTTTTCCAATGCAATTTCATAATTATTACTTGTCATCAGTCATAGATTGGGAGGGTTCATGGGACCCATTTAGGAAGCTAATGGCAGTTGATAACTTTTGGCAGAGAGAAGTCATTGTCTTCAGTTGTGTAACTAATGATAAGTTACTTAGGCTCCAGTGGATAGCATCTCATACATATCCGTACTAGTGGCCTGGCTAAATCCAGTAGGTCCCAAAGCAAAACCAGAAAATAAGCAAAGAGACATGAAAGTGGGACGAGAGCTTTAGAGGATGGAGTTTAAAATGGGAGAGTGAGAGAAGGGGAGAAGGAGTTGTGGCCATAATATATTCATGCATGCATGAAACTGTCAAAAATAAATCAAGTTTTAAAAAGAGAGAATGAGAAGTAAAGACCAGGAAAGGGAAGGAAGGGTGAGGAGGTGTAGTGGGAAGGGACAGAAGGAGGAAGGAAGGTAGGAAAGTAGGAAGGGAGGGAGGAAGGAAGGAAAGAAATTTGGCTTTGGTTTATAATTTTTTCAGATGAATTTACATAAAGAATATGGTAAATCATTATTACTGAGTGCTGACTTTGTGTGGCAGAGTTGCCAAATATTCATTTTATGTGACTGTAATTGTTTTATGAGCTTAATGAGTTTTTTTGAGTGAACCAGAGTTAATTCTGAACACAAGATACCATATAGAAAGTGGATAGAACATGTGCTCTTGGGATGCTTACATTTTGCCTATGTTTCTAGCTTATGAAAAGGTTTCTTTGTTTTCATTTATTTAGCCCATGTTGTAGTTTGAAGGTGAAATTTTCTCTCGAGTCACGATTTTGAATATCTTGTCTCCAGCTGGTAGAGATGTTTTTCAAGGTTAAGGAACTTTTAGTGGGTGGATCCTAACTGATGTGTGTCACTGGGGGTGGGCATGGAGTTGGATTTTTAGCCTCATTTCCTATTCTCTTTTCTAGGGTGTAGATAATGTACAATCACTGTGGTCACTCTGCTTCCTGAATATGAGGCTTGGGTTAGTCTCCAGCTGCCATCTATTGCTCCATATCATGGTCTATACTTCTGGGAGACTGTAAGCCCAAATAAACACTTTCTTCCTTAACTTGCTTTGGGTCCATGTATTTCATCTCAGCAAAAGAAAAGCCCATTTTTCCATTCCTTTAACCACTACCACTCTTAGACTTCACCCATTACTCCCTAATTAATTCTGTTCCCACTAACTGGAATTTTGTCTTCTGCCTCAGCTCAAATTGCATTCAACATACAGAAGTATTTGAACTTATATCTTTTCTGACCAAAAAAAGTTTCTTTGGAAGCTTTGACCAGGGGAGGAAAAAGTTTCAACAACAGTGGTCAATACCAGGACCAACAATATAATCCCTTTCTAGGGGAATTCAAGCCACACCCACTTCCCAGAAGTCCCAGCAGAGACTATCACTTTGGCGGTAATTCTATTTTAGCACAAATAAGTCTTGTCTTTGCCTGTTCTTCAGTTCTGACAGCTTTCATTATTTTAGCAGCATCATGTGATCCAATCCATACCATCAAAAGCACACACACACACACCACACACACACACACACACACACACACACACACACAGAGTCCACATGGCAAAGGAGTGACAATGTAAAAGTGCTAATTTAAATCAGACAGAAACTACCAAATGAGTTTACAAAATGAGTTGACAAATAGTTTTTTTTAATAGCCTCATGAAGGGGCACAGAGACATTTTGTAAGGCAATAAATTCTGCAGTGTGTGTGTTATCAGACTGGTAAGAAACAGTGAAGGAATTTGAAGTATTTTATTAAAGCTCCGGTGGGCCAACTTTGACGCACTCAGTTCTTTTTTTAAGAACTAAGATGAAAGATTATGAGTGCTCTGATGAAATAACAAATCTTAATATTATTAATAGATGTGCAGGATATGGCTCTGACAAAATCTATTATGCTTCCGATGAAATTTGCCTTGTAGAGTATGTCATTTTTTCCAATGTTGTTTAGTCTTTCTCATGTGCATCCTGAAAAGGGAGCATTGACTGATGACTATATTCTCTGCTGTCACAACACACAGGAAAACAAGTATGCTACTGAAAAAAGAGTGAAGCCCTGCCAGTGTATGGGGATTAGACAAACAGATAGCATTATTTGTTTTATTTCCTTAAGTTCAGACCAGAATGATGGAAATTGAACTTTGTAAGAATTAATGATATGGTCATAGTTTCAAAAATGTTGCCTGTCAAGATCTGCCTACAAAGCTCAAATTGCTCTTGGGGTCTCCTAAAGTCAAAGATAGAGCTTCCTCAGAGTCTGCTCAGTGTGGAGCATAAGACAGATGCCCTGGCTATCTGTATAATAACTCTGAGTGAGTGTGATGAAGGGATTGAGAAACTGCAATGTATCATAGTCTCTTCGTCTAAAGCAAATTTGTCCTCAGCCTCCCAGGCTCACTGGATATTAAGATAAGGCAATGGGGATTGGCACGTATTCCTTTTGGTTTCAGAACTGAGACATGTGGAAGTGATTCCAGGCTAGACGATCACATTCCTTCAAAAAAAATGTTGGCAAGTCCTCAGAAAGTTAGGCCAGTTATGATTATCATTCTTCTGAACATCATTTGGGGAAAATAAAGTCTGATAGAAGAGAAAGGGAATTCTGGCACCTTTATGAATAAAAAAAATGTTGTATGAAGAATAAAACCTTGCAAAAGTAGTGCAGAAAAAAATTAATAGAACTTGATGACTGTCTTTGGAGTACAGGAAGGAGGCTGATGTAAAGTTAATTACTGCCTTATTATGTTGAGCTTTGGACCTGGGAACCCCAAGAAGCCAGGTTAAGTGTGAAGAAATCATTTCAGGTCTGTCTTATCCAGGGCAGGAAATGGTAAATTTCATGTACAATATTAAGGGAAAGACACAGGGCACTGGCTTCTAAATGCCAATGTAATGATGAACAAAATGCTATTTGCTATCACCCAAAGTCTGTTCTCTAGTACTCTGGGCTACTGAGTAAGAATGAGAATCTCTCATTCAAAATGAAATATAATAACCAAAACGTTCAAGTTAAGCAAAGTCAAGAAATCCAAGTGCAAATTTTTAAAGCTTAATGGTGGTCAGTGACCAAGACGCAAGTTCACTGAGAAAAACAGTTCTTGGAGAGTAAAAGGCAATGGACAAGTGTTACTGTGGGTTTGATTCAAAGGACCAGTTTGGGAAATACATAACTTCTCTGTATAAATGCATTGGAAATTAATGTGTTATCTACATGGCCAGCTCTAACAACATCAAGAAAAAGCTAAGCAAGCTTATGCTGTAGGAATTCTCTTAACTGTTTTCTTAGGGTTTCTATTACTGTGAATAGACACCATGATCTTAGCAACTCTTAGAAAGCTGAACATTTAATTTGGGTGACTTAAAATTTTAGAGGTTTAGTCCATTATTTTCATGGTGGAACATGGTGGCATGCAGTCAGATATGATGCTGGAGAATTAACCAGGCAGACATAGTGCTGGAGAAGCAGTCAGGTGTCATGGTTAGGGTTTCTATTGCTGTGAAGAGACACCATTACCACAGCAACTGTTACAAATGAAAACATTCAATTGGGGTGGCTCACTTACTGTTCTGAAGTTCAGTCCATTATCATCATAGAGGGACAGGGTGGAAGGGAGGCAGCCATGGTGCTGGAGAAGTAGCTCAGAGTCTTATGTCTTGCAGACAATGGGAAGTAGTCTGTCTCACTTGGAGAATCTTGAGCATAGGGAACCTCAAAGCCCATCCCCACAGTGACATACTTCCCCCAACAAAGCCACATCTACTCCATCAAGGCCATTCCTACTAATAGTGCCACTCCCTTTGGGGGACATTTTCTTTCAAACCACCACAACTGTAAAATAAAGATAAAATATCTCCAAAATGCTTCTTTAAAATAAAAATATATCATTATATAATAAAATGTATACATATACTTTGGGGGAGAGGCTTGAGACAGGGTTTCTCTGTGGCTTTTGGAGGCTGTCCTGGAACTAGCTCTTGTAGACCATGCTGGTCTCGAACTCACAGAGATCCACCTGCCTCTGCCTCCTGAGTGGTGGGATTAAATTTGTGTGCCACCACCATCTGTCTAATAAAATATATTAGAGAGAGAGAATAAAAGAGAGAGAGAGAAAGGCAGGGGAAAACAATGCCTATAAAATATCTAGTCAAATAAAATGCATTGTGTTGATTAAGTATTTAGAGAAATAGAAAACACACAAATTCTCTCATAATTTGAGCTCTAGATTAACATTTAAACTTGTTGTTAAAAAGACAATTTATATTAATGTCACTGATTATTATTCTCTTACTCAGTGCCTGAAACATATATAAAGGGTCAATTTATCTTTAAAGTGGTGAATTGTATCTGACTGAAGTTTTTAAGTAAAATTTTTCAAGTGTGCCTGTGTTTTCCTAGTCTTAGAAGATCTCCCTAAAGCTAGATGGGGTGCATGAATCACTTGGTAATACAGAAACATCCTTCCCGTAAATGTGGCACCCTATGGCAACTCAAGATGAATGCTAGATGTGTCTTTGGAATGGAAGTATGGTCTGACATGTTCCATTCCTACTGTGACTTGGTGGAGAAAGGGTCATCTCTCTCTGGGAATATACTTCATGTATTGCTTACTTGACCTTTAGTGCTTAAAGGCAGCAGGTACACTATTGGGTCCTGCAGGAGAGGCACATTGATTTAGGGACACAAAGAAAATGCTCACCAAACAAAGAACTGTCCAGTTGGAGCATCATAAGCACACCAATAGCCAAGCAAGTGGATCTAAAGCTTAATTAATTTTCACTCACCTTCCAAACAGTGAGGACACACTGAAAATAGAATCAAATCTATTTAGTCTGAATCTGCAGCCAGAGTCTTCATAGCAGCCCAGAGTTAATTTTGATTAGTCTTCAGTATAGGGATATTATTGTTGGCGGGGGTAATTTCTCTCTCCCTCCCCCTCTCTATCTATCTATCTTTCCTCTCTGTCTGTCCCTCACTGTCTCACTTTTTTATCTCACCCATAAATACATATTGGAGAGGGAGAGAAAGGAGAGAGAGAGAGGGGGGGGGAGAAACTAAGAAAGAGGTTGGCTCCTGAAGAAGGATCTTCAACCTTAAGTTCCATTCCTTGAAAGGATATCATATATTTGTTATAACAAATGTCTAACTTTATAATTACAAGCCAGAAGGACATTTTAATGTGCAAGAGCAAGAACAATAGAATTTTTAAAAAAATGTGTAAGGAAACCAAACTTCTTTAGGTGTCTGTTTTAGGGTTTCTATTCATGTTATAAAAAATTTATTTTATCTCATAACTCTCTGGTCATCACTTGAAGGACATTAGGGCATGAACTAAAGGCATGGATTTTTATTGCTTCTGGTGAAAGACTGGAACTACTGAGGCACAAGGTGTGGCTCAGTAGTTTTCAAAAGTTTACACCAGGCCCAGAGTCTGTTTAACTGTTGTTTAT